>NC_137777.1:44833809-44916309 GCF_963455305.1 Plecotus auritus
GGGATGTGCCCGCAACCAAGGTACATGCCCTTGACCAGAATCGAACCTGGGACCCTCCAGTCCGCAGGCCAACACTCTATCCACTGAGCCAAACCGGTTTCGGCGGTATGTTTTCTTTAAGTCCATTTTCTTATGTGGGTTATAAGATGGTGTCTTCAAAATGACGACATACCTGGTCACCATGGCGGAAAAGTGGACATTTAGAATGAGTCAACAGAAAGAAAAAAACACACACCCGTAAGCCTGGTGGTTAGGCTTTGCTGCCCGCTTGATTGTGTTGGCATTGTGTGTACATAATTTGGGTGAAAGATTTTTTTGACCTATTAATTTTTTATCACTATGCGGGATATGCCTTAAACATAAGCATTTCCCTTGGCATCCACTCTAAGCTGACTTCCAGTGGTATTTAAATGTGTGACTATAAAATACTTCTACTGGCATTTCCTCACTAGTTAGCAGCTGTTCCAACAGCCTCCAAACATCTATTAAGCAAAGAGAGATTTGTTTGGTAACATATATTAATAGGAAAAGTGATCACAAGGCCAGGAGTAAAAGTTTTAGGGGGATTCAAGTACCTTGGTTCCTAACTGGAAAATTGTATAAACAGACAGATTTTCAATAGCACGTTAGCCTTCAGTTGAATTCCATAAAGTATATTGAGTGTAGCTTAACATGTTTAATTTCAGACATCACCAACAGTAATCAGATAGGGATTTCAGAAAACAATTTATTCCATTTCAATGGAATTTCCATTTTATTAGCTGTAATTTCAAATATGTAAATGGTAGCCAAAGCTGGATATGATGCTTCAGTTAAGATTTTTTTTTTTTTTTGCCCATTGTTTCTTCTAGCATCTTCTTGCCAAATCTTCTGGAGCGCTTGTAATTTCCTCTGTACAGAGCCCAACAGGCTCATCAGCAGCAGAAGGTAAAAATAATAGATGTGAGGAATTTCTGGAGATTTATGAGGTTTAGTTTTTTTTTGAAATGTACACTCTGTCTGGCTATGCTAGGACACCGCCACATGTGGACTCTATGAATTGAAAATGTTATAAATGGGGCATCACTTACCCCTTGTTAAGAATACGGCTGAGGAACAAAAGATGTTGGCTATGAGAATATTTAAAGATTACTGACTTCCGAATGACGGTGATGCAGTGGAGTCAAAAAGATACAATGAATATTTTAGACCTGAAATTTTTAATCTTGGAATTGGATGTGGATTCATTTCCCCTTGGTTTAAATAAATTAAATTTTGATCTTTCTGTAGCTTCTTAAACTTCTCTGCTTTCCATGTGTAATATTGGGGGGAAATGGGTCTTTCAGTACAAAAGATCCCAGCAATATCAGACCACTTCTAATGAAGACTATTGACATCCCTGACACTTGGCGTGAAGTACTGCCAGAAAGGAAATTAAAAAGTACAAGCCATTATCCTAAAGACCATCTGTTTATGAAAATAGTTCACTTCACATCGCTTTGTTGAGCATAAAAACGACTCCTGGTGGAGGACAGAGGATGCCTCTCTCACAAGCATGATGATTCATTGTTTGTGAAAATGACCCTTTCACTTTTCCTGGGACTTGCTCTGTTGATATTAATTAACCAGCTTTCATGCTACAAACATCTCAAGCAGTTCCACTGCTGTGCCAGGCGTGGCTCTACATCTGTCCTCTTACCTGTGTCTTGTTAGAAGAGGCGAGCAGGGCATGAGTAGAAGAGCCTCTTGCCCTGCCTTTGTTTACCAGTGGGGCTGACTGAGGGAAGGGCTTATAATCATGGGTGCAATTTGGTTGTGGGCTCACAAAATGGCATCATGCTCAAGGACGTGCACACATGGATCTTATGGAGATAATTAGTACTAAGAATGTCACTTGAACTTGAGCCACCTTCTGCAGAGTTCTGGGAAAGGGAGAAAGGTTGTCTCCTATCTAAGGCATCCTATATAATAAAACCCTAATATGCAAATGAACCGAATGGTGGAATGACCAGTCACTATGAAGTGCACTGACCACCAGGGGGCAGATACTCAATGCAGGAGCTGCCCCCTGGTGGTCTGTGCGCTCCCACAGGAGGAGCGCTGCTCAGCCAGAAGCCGGGCTCACGGCTGGCGAGCACAGAGTTTGGTGGGAGCCCCTCCTGCCTCTGAGGCAGCACTAAGGAGCAGCGAGTCTGGCTTCTGGCGGAGTGGTGCTCTGCTCAGCCAGAAGCCAGGCTCATGGCTGGCGAGTACAGCAGCAGTCTCCTGCCTCTGCTGCAGGCGGGTGGTAAGGAGCAAGGGGTCCCGAACTGTGAGGGGATGTCCATGGGCCTAAGCTGGCAGGCAGACATCCCCTGAGGGGTCCCAGACTGCAAGAGGGCGCAAGCTGGGCTGAGGGATCCCCCCAATGCACGAAATTTCGTGCACCAGGCCTCTAGTGATTTAATAAAAGGTCGGCTGACGCTGGAGATGAGCAAAGGGCACTTAAAGTGTTGTTGCATGAGGCATTTTGCTTGGTTTTATGATTTTGTTTCCCCTGAAAGATAGTGCTCCCAATCAGAGCTTAATAACTAAAATCAAAATGCCAACCATTTATTTTTATTCATTAGTTTTGATTCATGCCAAGATAAAAAAGTGTTTATTAGAATTGCCCATTAAGAAACCATCAGTGTCTTTTTCTTTTAAAAAAAATATTTATTGTTGAAAGTATTACATATATTCCCTTTTCCCCCCCATTCACCCCTTCTAGTCCATCCCAGTCCCCCACCTCAGGCCTTCATCACACTATTGTCTGTGTCCAGGGGTTATGCATATATGCATACAAGTTCTTTGGTTGATCTCTTCCTATCCACCCACCCACCCCTACCTTCCTCTGAGATTTGGCATGCTTCTATAGCTCTGGATCTATTTGGTTCATCAGTTTATTTTGTTCATTAGATTACAGATGAGTGAGATCATGTGATACATGCTAAGCAAAATAAGCCAACCATTTAAATATAAGCTTTAGAAGAATAACAGGTGCTACTGTTTTGTTTTAAATATTGATTTCTTTATGTCTCTCCCCATTCACTGATAACATGAGACTAGACTAAGATGGAAAAAAGTAAACGTTTTATTCTGTTGCATTCTTGTGTAATGTATATAGAATATGTGTGCATCTTAGAAGCTTGAGAGTGTCTTTGAGAATAACAGTAAAGGTAAACATACTTCAAAGCAGAGTGTAACATAGCCATCCTTGGAAAACAACATTCAGTTATTCATGAAGCCAAGATATTGCCTTGAAAGGAAGATAAGCTTCTGTTTAGTTTTGTGATATTTAAAAACAAAGTAAATAATGACTTTCTTTTCACTAACCCAATTCGCATAGTGTTCCAATTCTCAACATGTCAAATACAAATAAATATGTTAAAAATCATAAATTTAGCAAGTTGGTATTTTCCATTTTTGTAACCTTTATGTGTGTTTTACATCCGTGGTTATTTTGCAGATGAGAAATTATTGCCTAGCAATATCCCTTTGTCTGCGAAAATAACATATAGGAGGTGAATTAATACAGTGGTGCTAATCTAGCTTTTTAAAATAATCAGTCTGCTGTGCATATAGTATTTATGTTCTTGTCTGTGCAGGAGTTTCTTTTTCTAGAATCATTCTCTATCTACCAAATTTATTTTTTGACAAATGAGATCGGATTACCAAGTCACAGCTGTGTATGCCAGTGATGTATTGCGGTAGGATTGATAACTCATAAAAGCCCAGGACTATTTGGGGGTTAAATTTTTTTAGATATGAAAAAATAAGGCTGCTTGTTAGATATATATTTTTTTCATTTCTGTTATCTAAGTTTTACCAGGTTTAGACTAGTTATTGACTCAGTAAATGTAAAAATAAATGTTGATATGCTGTCAATATTAATGTAGATGTCAGACCAACACTGGTCCCTAATGTATGTAAGAGCAAGTATTTTTCACCCTGATACAGAAAGGCAGTCATGTGTGAGATTTAATATACATCCTAATCTGTCTTGTCATTGCTCCAGCCATGGGTGCTGGGCTAATGTGCAGCGCCATTTTCCTTTTCTCCTCACACAATGGGGTAGATGCCCAGGAGCCCCGCCCGGCTCCTCCACTCTAATTATGCTGAGGGCAGTTAGAAACACGGCAGAGTGTCCTTTAGACTTAAAGTCTTAGGCTTATTTAAGCATCCAAGCAACATGTAATTAACAAAAACAACCTCTGAAACTCCGTGCTTAAGCATACTGAGAAATTTTCTTCCAAAAATAAAATTTAAAAAATTCTTAAACCATTTTTATTATGTTTAAATGCAAAACAGTACTGAATTGACTTGAGTTCTTTCTTTTCCCCAAGATGATCGGCATCTTAACAGAATGGGGCCATACATTTTCGGATTAGGTTATCTTATATTCTTGCTCAGTGTTGGTATTATTAAAATGACAAAGTTCAATAGAGTAAAACACAAAATATGTAACCTACAGTTAATATTGTTTAGATCAGTTCATTTCTGATAAATACAAATGTTTAAATTCAGTACTACTTCTTATTCTAGGAAATGTTTTATGAAATTTTAATACCCCCAAAAGAGAGTCCAATCAAACATAATTTGAATTATCAGGACCAAAACTATAGTTTTATTTACATATATTTATAATGCAAAACCCCATCTCTTCAGAGTAATTTTCTGTAATGAAGAAAATTGTCATGTTTATGAGATTTTATTTATATGGCAGCAACATAGTTGAAATTCTCTATGTTAATGGCAATGGTTTTATGGTATATTCTACATATTTGGAACATATTCTTTAAACACTGTCTCCAGAAGCTAAAGTAGCACTGTGCATTGTCACTCTATAACAGAAACTAAAAGCAGTGGTACACTTTTGGCTGCAGATATTTGCTAGCAAATATCACCTTAGAAATGATCCCATTGGGGAAGGGAAAAAAGATCCCTCTATTTTTAGAATAAATGTTATAAATTTGCCTTTCTACTTAAGTTTCCTACAAGTGGCTCTTCTTTTCAGAGAGGAGGAATATAAAGGCTAAATTGTTACCTTATGTTTTCATTGGGTGGGTTTGTGACCACTGACAGTTATAATTTACAAAAATTACAATGATTATGGACATTAACATACTTGACGGTGGCTATTATTTTTATTTGAAATGCAAAGACTTTTAGTGGATACTGGACCTGAGGACCTGGTCTGTAGGTGCCAAGTGAGGTGGAGAACTGAGGCGATTGTTTGAAGTTTAGACTAAGGTAGCAGGTTTTTCTCAATGACGTGGATAGGTCAGATGCAGAGGGTTATTCAGCCTGAATATGCTCTAGTTTCTTTATGTCCTTTGCTACCCAGCTGGCTGAATCGGAACTGGCTCCCTGAGAAAAGAACAAAGGCAGATATTTGTTGGTCCTGTTGCCTCGCCTCATTTGATTCTCTAACAACACTGTTGCAGGGACTGTTGTTATTGCCATTTTATAGACAAGGAAACTGAGGCATAGAAAGGTCAAGTCTATGTACAAGTGTATACAGGTTCATTCCCCCAGTGATGTCGCTGGGGCGTGGAAACCAGTCTGACTTCAGAATCCAGGCTTTTCCCTGTTCTCTGGAAAGTAACACTCTGTAGGGAAAGAAGAGATATTTGAGGCAGAATTTTAAACAATAGAAAACATTTCCATGATAATCTCCTTCTGTGGGAAATCAATGACAAAATTCTGTTTGCCATTCTCTTCTTTTCCAAACGCCACTAGCTGACATTCTCTCTCATCTGGGAAAACGAACTCATACCAGACAGTATCCTGTGGCCACCTGATGAGCCATCACACATTGAGGCCATGAATTTTACTTTCTGAGCATTTGTGATAGATAATGCAAGCTTATAGCATGTAACTCAATGGACATGTTTTGAGCATATCAGCTTTGATAAGACACAAACAATTCCAGGTAGTGGGATGTAGTAGGACTCATTAAACGTCAGATTTTGAAAGTGTTAATATTTTCATAGTGATTTCTTTTAGCATCTGTCAAATATATGAGGTTTTATTTTAATATCTCCTGATAACTAAACCCTGGAAAAAACAGAAATACATACAATAATATTCTACCATTCCCCAGCTAAGCCTTTATGCAACATGTCCTCATCATATCAATGTTGCAAGAAATAAAAAAAGAGATGCTGTGGCTGGTGGCTCAGTTGGTTGGAGCATCCAACATCAAAAGGTTGTGGATTCAGTTCCTGGTCCGGGCACATACTTAGGTTGCAGGTTTGATCTCTGGTCGGGGCACGTAATGAGGCAACCAATTGATGTTTCTTACATCAATGTTCTCCCTCCCTCCCTCCCTCCGTCCCTCCCTCCCTCCCTCCCTCCCTCCCTCCCTCTCTTCTTCTCTCTCTCAAATCAATAAACATATCCTCCGGTGATAGTGAAAAAGAAAAAAAATACATAATTAAGTTTCCATAGGTGACATTCTGATCAGGGATCCTTATTGCAATTTGAAATCAGAAACCTCTTGACGAGGGTATGCCATTGATCAGACACTTTTGAGGGTGGGGGTTCAGAGCTGTTTGTTTATAGTGATGAGGCATGAGATTCATTGACAGCAACCAGACAGAGCATGATTGCTGCCATTTTCTGGGAAGATCAAATGTAGATGGGTAGTCAGAATCTGTTAGCTCAGGGTTATACGATCCCTTTTCTTGTAAATAGCATAATCACTTTATATAAATACACACTCTATAGCCCATATTTAACTGTTGGGTATTGTTTTTGATTCAGCCAAAATTTCATGACCTCTTATTGGTATACTATTGGGTGAGGTCCCAAACAACAACAAAAAATGTCCTTAGAGTCAAAGAGTTTACAGTTTAAGGGGAAACTGTGGTGAATGTGATCGGTGTTATGAGTAAAAACAGGGCGACGAGACCCAGACAAACTAGCTAAGACATAAATCTGAATCGAAATGGATGACATACAGGATAGGAGACTTGAAATATGGGCAGGATTTCGACAGGAGAAGAAGGAAGTGGTTGAGTAAATGATACTCCAGATGAAGTAGAACATGGTGAGTGAAGGCTCCGAGTTTGGAAACCACAGGGTGTGTTGGGGAGGTCAGTAGTGCAGTTTGGCTGAGACAGCGGGTGAACGATTAGGAAGCAAGACTGGAAAATGGGACGGAAAGTCTGCACCGGGCTTAGGGAAAGAGACTCAATGATCACTCCTAATAATGAGGAGGATATTGACTATGGCCCACTTTACTAAACAGTCTACATGTCAATAACTATTCTAAGTAGTTTACACATATAAGCTCAATTGTTCATCACAGGAATAGTAAGCAATTGGTACCATTATATTCCTTATTTTACAAATTGAGGACATTCAGGGTGCTTTCAGGCTAAATAAGTGGCTCAAGTTTATACCAGTAGTAAGTATCAGAGATCATGGAGGTCTAGGCAGTTTGGAATCTTATTAAGGGAAGACATAAGGTTGGACAGTAATGTGGTCTTCCCTAGTTAGGAAACCTTACTTCTTCCTTGCTTCCTTCCCAAAAGGAGCCACATGCTCATACTGTTCTCACGTTGTTCATATTTCCAGAAGCACCACTGCTTCTTTCCTTAACAATCCTTTGTACCTTTGTAGAGGCCAGCATGTATTCCCCTCTAAAAGTGCAACCTGCGCCGATACACAGCCCTCATCAGTGAGTCTCTGATAGTTGCCCTGTCATTCACCTGAGTAGTCCATTAATATTGAATTTTGTTCTTGATTACTAATGTCTCCATTCTAGTCTTGTCTCTTGGCTCTCGGTCTAGATTCCAATATCTTTGAATATGTCTCCTTCTACTGTAGCTTCCGTGATATTCAATTTATAGCAGGGACTCGGGTGGGATAACACCAGTGATTTCTTTGCTAGTTCTGATAAGGACACTGAAATGGCATTTTTGGTACATGGAGACAGAGGATAGCTGACTAGTTGAAAACTGAATTTCTCCCAAATTAATGCTGCCCAACGTCACTTATCAGGAGCTCTATATGCTATCAAATTAAATCCTCTCATTTTTTTAAATCAAAAGCCAAGTTTTTGGTTCTTTGTATTCAAAAAATTTAGTATTTACCATGAGGTTCTGGAGTTTGGACCATACTAAGTAAATTGTTGAACCTGATCACTATTACTATACTGTTTATTTTTTTGATTGAATTAATCAGATTGATTATTTTAGCATACTCTCAATATTGCTTTGTGGATTAAATTGGACACTCCAATAAACTAATGTATGAAAATGCTTATTTCACACTAGTGTATTATTTTGTATTCTGGATAATTAAAATTCAAAGTATTTCTTTGTCATGTGTGGGTCGACAAAGAAACAAGCTGACTCAATATTAAGTGACTTCCATTATCACTTAGCTGTTGGCTCATGTTAGATTAAACTGGCATATGATTGTAAAAGTCCTTAAAAGAGAAATCAAATGTTTTGGCCAAAACCCACTCCTGGATGAGTAAGAATTAATCACAAAGAGTGCACCAGCAGACTGTTTTGACTATCTACAATATGGTAAACAAACATTTTGGCTAAATTCCGCCTTTTGATTATGACATAATAGAGCAATTTGAAAGCAACATTTGTATGAAGTGCTCTAACAGGGAATCATAGAGCAAAATTGCCAAGGATAATGAGTGAACCTTAGACTGTATCTGTGTTTTGCAAAAGCAATACTTTTGTCAGGAAATATGTGCGTCTCATAGTGGGCAGTTGTTTTTAGCTTTCTGCATTAATAAAGATAACCAAATGACTGTAGAATCTCATTTTCACTTGTGCTGTGAAGACACTACACTTAACATTTTACCAGATTAAATTGATTTATACAGTCAAAGTAAGCATTTCAGGACCCACATAGATCCATGGGTCAAAATTGTCTAGTTTATTCATCTTCATTAATCAAATTAGTTAGATAATTACCAAATCTCCTTTTCAATTTGTGGATTGGAGATCTGAATTTTCTTAATTTGTTTGTGCAGGGTTTTAAAAGTTTAATTTTTATGCTGTTGACAGAATGAAAATAGTGTTAAATTATTTTAGAATAATAGACTGCTCCATTAGTGTCTTTGTAGCATGTCATAGAACTATGTAAATCTCTGTGCATATGCATTTATGTCAGAATATCTGAGGTGTTCATTTTATACTTCTCTATATTTGCATAATGAAGAGCCAGGAAAAGTTGTTCTATGTATCTGGCTGCATTTCTGTAAGTTATCCTAATATATAAAAAGCCAGGGGCCGTCACAACCAAAACAACTGGATGGATGACCGAACAGCAGGCTGCATGGGCGACAAGGCAGGCATGGGGGTTAGTGAGGGACGACCAAATGACTGAACAGCAGGCTGCGTGGGGCGACCAGGCTGGCAGAGCGGGCAGCTGGGGGCGACCAGGCTGGCGGGGGGGGGGGGTCAGTTGGGGGTGACTAGACTGGCAGGGTGGGCAGATGGGGCCAACCAGGTTGGCGGGAGGGGCAGCAAGGGGCGACCAGGCCAGCGGGGGACAGTTAGGGGCAACCTGGCTGGTGGGGGGGCAGTTGGGAGTGACCAGGCCGGGAGGGGGGCAGGTGGGGGTGACCAGGCCATCGGGGGGGCAGTTAGGGGGCAGTCGGACATCCCCTGAGGGGTGCAGATTGGAGAGGGTGCAGACTGGGCTGAGGGAAACCCCCCCCCATGTACGAATTTTGTGCAATCGGCCTCTAGTTTATATATAATTAAGTGGTTGAGAAAGTAGAATTTACAATAAAAGTTGTCTAAGGCTTTTTATAATAATAGTAATTTATTGATTGCTACTTTGCTAGGCACTGTGCTGCACTTTAAATGTATTAAATCTCTGAATTTCATCACAAATGGAGGGGGAATTATTACTTTCTCTGATTTTCATCATAGGAAATAGGGGCTCCGATATTAAATAATCAAACAAAGTCACACAGTTGAGAAATGATGGTGTCAGGGATTTTATCCAGAATGACTCCTGCATTCGTAATCGTTATCAAGTATGGCAGTTATAGATTAAAAAGGATATTATTGAAAGGTTAACAAACCAAAGTATTCAAATACTTTCAAAAGTAAGGTCTCCATTGAAAACGTAACATTTTTCTGAACCTTTCCATGTAAGGAAATACAGGCAGTCCTCGGATTATGTCAGACTTGCTGTACATCGTTTCATGGTTATGCCGCCATCTCCCATTTATTTATAAAAAAAAAAAAGTTCTGTCATTTCAATGTATGTACATATGTGCTTTACGTTTTTTATTATTTATTTACCACAAGTAAAGGTCAGGAATTGTTATCTTTCTTTTAAATTTTTTTAACTGTTTCACTTCATTACTGCTGTGTATGTGCTCCACGTGAGTGACGTAGGTGGGCTCTGACTGACGGCAAAAACCGCGTTACGTCATGCCGCAGGAACGGATCTCCGACGTAACCCGAGGACCGCCTGTATTAGCCTGAGTTAAAACCTTGGTACTCAGGTTTAAAACCAGAGCACTGAAAACATCCAGCCCTCTGCTAACGAGTCAGGCCTGGTGTCTCGTAAGAGGAGTGCGTCTGGTTCCACGCTGTGGGAGCTTACTGAACAAACAGCCGTAGTTGTCTTTCTCTTGGCTAGTTGGTATTTTTTTGGTGACGCAAAGGACAGCCCATTTTAAATTCCGCAGCGAAATGCCCCAGTTGGAACAGCTCAGTTTCAGAAGCTTGCTACTCCTCAGGTTCCCAGGGGCGAAGTCTGCATTCCCATCCAACCTCACGTGAGCACCCAAGGATGGATTACTGGGTCTGCCTTGGTTGAGTAACAGCCACTCAACCAGAGAAGAATTTTTAAAGGGGCAGGGAGGCCCACGCTTGGCAGGTTTTTGGTGTTTTGGTTTTGGTTGACTCTTTTATACTAGAATTCTTAAAGCAAATTTTTCAGACAGGTTCTTTTGCTTAATATTTTATCCCATTGTGCTAAAACAGACAAGTCAGAAACAGATGGAGAATACTAGTGTGTTTGGTTAAACAAAGATCCCCCACCTTTTCCATGAGCTAAAGGAAGCCTTTTCTTTGCTATGTATTGAGATATTTTTTGATTAGCCAGGTTATTTATCTGAATTTCAGTAGTTGTGAGAATCTTACTTTATAAATTATCCCTTCAATTTTTATGCAGGTCATCCAGGTTGCTGACTCTAGCCACTTTGGGTGTCTTTTGCTCATGGTCACAATTTATGTGGTAGCCTCAAACATGAGCTGTTTTGAAGATAATCATTAGTTCAATATATTTAAGTAAGTTTTTTTGGGGGGAGAAACTTTTGTTATTCTTATGTTTTAAAGTAGAAATTTTGGGTTCTAATATAAAAACTTTTACATAAATGGGAACATTTACATAGGGCTTAATAACATTTATAAATAACATTAACACCATATTTTCATAACTAATTTGAGAACATATTTTTATGTCTGTAGATATTTTGACTATATTTTAATGTGGAAGTATTTCATTCTTTGTATAAAGACTAAACTTAAAGAAGACAGAAAAAAATAAGAAAAATTACACATCTCTATGAGCACAGAGAAAACAGGATTTTAATCTCTCAGTCTTACTGTTAACTGGGGAAATCATCTAACATCTCCAAGATTCTGTTACCTCATCTCTAAAGTGAAGGTTATGCCGTAAATAATCCCTAATCTTTAAAATTCTATGATTAGCTGTATTTTGCTTGGATATTACAATATACAAGATTCAATATGTATTAAAGTTGCACATTATATTATGAAAAATGTATCATCTACCCAAAAACCTGGTGCCACCTAATATATAGCATACTATGCATAAAAGTACACCATAATTTTAATGTCTACCTTTTAACTGTATTACCACTGAAACCTTATAAATCCACAGATACAATTTTCAAATTTTAGTTGTATTTTTCAAGAGATTTTTGGACCCGGTTGTGAGGGTATGCCTTATATATTCATTTGTTCTGAAAGAAGTTTCTACAACAGGGGTGAGAACATATGGCCCACGGGCCATATCAGGCCCTTGAAAGCATTTGGTCTGGCCCTGCCAAGGCATCAGGGGAGAGTTAAATGTTTGACCAAATATGGCAGGCTAATTTTTAAGTTGATAAGTTTGTATGGCCCTAGCATGGCCAGTGGGCCACGAAGAATGATGTTATAAATATCCAAATGGCCCTTGGCAGAAAAAAGGTTCCCCACCTCTATTTTAGAATGAGCTACAAATACCACTTCCCAGACAGTATACTGGATGGTCGAACCTCAGCCACTGAATCAGTGATCCTATAGCAAAGGGTGACAAGAAATCCCAGATACATACAGGGTCAGTTCATAGAGTGCAGGTGTCCCTGAGGAGAGGGGGATAAGGGAAAGCACGGAGCAGATGGCTGCCAGTAGACGTTGCAGTTTTGCAGTCAGTCGTAAGCCATGAAGGTGTCTACTAAAACTCACTGACAATAAATGTTGGGGTTCTCTCTTGAATATTGCTTTGGTTTCCCAAGTTCCGTGCCTCCAGTGGTAAAAGAAGGACTTCCAGATTAATTACCACGATGGCTTATTTCCAAGAAGATATGTAACAGAGTGTTTTCTTTATTTGAATTTATCACTTGTGTTATTATTAATACAACCAATAATAAAGATTAGGGCTTAATTACTCGAAAAATCATTGGAAAAAATGATACTTTTTGTGTGTGTGTGTGTGTGTGTGTGCAAAGAAGGTCCACCATAGAGAGGTCCTTCAGCAAAAGTTCTTTGACTGTCGCACATTGTCACAGGAGTGCCTGATGCAGGGCTCTTCTCCACAACGTTTTGGGGGGCGCTGAGGTGTTGACAAGGTGGCCAGGGCTCTATTGTCGACCTGGCTGTTCCGCGGAGGAACTAATTGCAGGTAAACTTAGCCGCAGAGTGACATTCCTCCTGGCTTCTCCATCTGCTCTTTTTTGACACGGCTGCCAGGGACTGTCATTTTCCTTTAAGTGTCCGTGAATCTGAAAGGCCAGCTCCACATCACATCATTTCGGATTAGGGGCAGCCCTTTGAGCTGAGCGCTGGTGTGGTGTCAGGAAGAGGTCCTGGCCTCCCTGGCAGCATGGTGCCGCGGGGCCTCAATTAGCGCTGACTCCGGCTATTACCCCGGCCGCGCAAAGGAGGGGGCATCGTTTTCCTGCTTAGGACGTTGGCGTCCGGCCTAATAACTTGTCTGGACTCGCAGGACACTGTACCCACACAATGACAATGGCACTGTCCCACTGTGCTCGCCTCCTGGGAAGTCTAGAATGAGAAGAAATCGTGGTCCCTCCCAAGGACCATCTGAGTTTCCTCTGCCTTTTATTAGGGCTGAAGTAGTGGGTGCCTTAAAAAAAAAGGTGGTGGAAATCTAGATTTTCTCAGACACATGACCTGCACGTTCTTTACAATCATCCAGCGTGTGCAGGGGTGTGCATTTGCTAATTTACGACATAAACTTTTAATAGAGTTTTAAAGAGCGTTTTCTTTCTGTAAGAAGAGCTTTTAAAAGTGAAATGAACTATTTTGATATTGAGAATACCTATTTGTAAACAGTGAAATCTTCTCTGCAAGTGCATCTCTTTAAAAAACAGACTCAGTTTAAGAAACATCTGGTCTTCCGTAATTACAGCAGGCGGACTTGGGGAGACCTGCTGGCCACAGAAAGATGACTTCACGTTGCCCACCTTGTCTCGGGCCAGAAGCCCTGAACGCAGACACAGTGGTGAGCTCATTTAAGAGTCACCACATAAAAGACTTTTTTTTCTAAATCCTCAGGGTGTAGGGTTGTGTGTTTTTTAAAAATTGACTTTTAGAGAGAGGAAGGGAGAGAGAGAAACATGGATGTGAGAAATGGTTGCCTCCTGCACGTGCCTGACTGAGGATTGAACCTGCGACCCTTTGGTGCACAGGACTATGCTCCAACCGACTGGTCAGGGCCAAGTAAAGATTATTAAAAAGAGGTTGATGACCTGTAGTTTCATTTTTCCCCTTTTTTCCTTTCCTTTACCCCCCCCCCCTTTCCTCTTTCATTTTTGTCCTTTTTAAAAAATAATGATCTTGGGTGTAATAATAAGATCATCATTTTGGGAGCATGCGCAGCACATTCAAAAAATAAAAACAATAAACAGGGGAATCATAGGGGCGATACCTATGAGTACATAAGACTGTTTTGATTAGGAAAGCTCTTAGGAAGTCGCTGGTGAAGTAATTAATGCACTCCACTTAAAATCGACCCTCTCCCAGGGAACACTGACCTGATGCCCGCTGAGGCCTTTGTCTCTGAGTCATAAGCACAACCAGAATGTAAAGTATCTTCTGCTTTTATTTGAACAGAACACTTCTCTCTGATAGTGATGTCTCTGTTACTTCTGTTACGTATCCTTTGAAATTTCAGCTGAACACACACAGGTTGTTTGCTGGTGTGGCTGGTAGGTGGGTGTTCTGTCAGATCCTGTTCTCAGAAGAGGTTCCCATCCCTTTCACATATAAAAAGAGGTTCTCCCATTCAGAATCCAAGAACACAGACTGTGCAGAGTTCTTTCCCTCTGTGGCTGCATCGTCACGCAAACAGCAGTGCGATTGAGACTATAAACTCCTCTGTCTACTCTGGATAAGTAAACTAAACTGGAAAAATGTTTTAACACTGGCCAATTTTTTTAGAACCAAATTTACAGTGTAACCTCCATATAAAAACCATCCACTTAAATTAAATGTAGTTCTACTTAAAGACAGTGGTTTATAAATATATTTTACATGGTTATGTAACTAGCAAAAAAAAAAAAAAAAAAAAAAAAAAGAAAGAAAAATCCTACCAAACTTCTTCAAATCTTATTAAAATGGAAAGAGATGGAGAAAGCTGCCGGCCTGTCACTTTTCCTTCTTAGGGGACCAATCCAGCCTGTCCCCAGTTGAAGCCCATCTCAGTAGATGTGTTCACAGTCCCATTGTCTGTGGTCCAGCTGTCAGCCTGCTAGGAGAGACTCAAGCTCAAGGTCGCCTCCTCCTCCCCTAGCAGTCACATTAGCTGTCTCTTCACGTTGGAGGGAAAGTGGGAGATGAGATGCAACCCAGCTGTTAAGGTCATCATTTACTGTAATTCCACCTGATAACAGAAGAACAGAGTAATTGCGTCAATATCAGCAAAAGTCTAAGTTTGGCAAAGAAACGCTTTCATTCATTTGACAGGGTAGACAAAAGTAGAGTAGCTTCCACAGAAAAGTAGAACCGTCTATTTCAGGCCTTCTTCATCCTCACAACAAGCGTAATCCAAGTATTGAAGTAAGCTCTGACCACTGCTTTCCTTCCCAGGCCCCCCAGGTGGTGGAACCTCTGATTCTGTTGTTAGTTTGAAAGGCTGTTGTTCAATTTTTATGGAGTACGTACCCGGCTATCGTAGGTACCATAGGGAAAACTGCAAGTTTTATCCAAGTAGTGAAACCTTTCAAAGAGGAAGGACTCAGAGGACTGGGTTGTGGAATAGGAGAGCCCTTGAGGGTTTTCCATGGCAGTGAGAAGCAGGAGATGAATGGGGATGTGTATAAAGGATATTTGGGAATGCTTGTGGGATGCTCCAACTTTCAGAGCCTAAATTCTAAAGGTAAGGTAGGGTAGGAAAGTACCTCAACTGACTTGAGTAGAAAGCTTGTATTATCAGGAAATGATTTTGAAAAATAGAGATTTTTGTGGAAATGACATAATTTTAGATTAGGTAAGACAGCTAAATATTACATCTATAATTATATTTATAGAAATTACATCATTTTATAATAGACAGTAGTGGATTAGTTAATATATACATGCATATATATATATATATATATATATATATATATATATATTAACACTGTGAATTGGATTTTTCTTTTTACTGTAGTACAATTTCAAGGGTGTTCATTTTCTAGAAAACTCTCTAGTGTAACACATTCTGTATTTCTGACCCTTTATTATAGGCATAGTGTCTGGAAGGGATCAAGACCTATCCTCGGGGCTTTCAGATTTGTGCCAGGATGAGTCTTGTACACTTAATTTTCATGATCCCCCGGCGTTCAGCTGGGCTCTGGGTGGTGGGGCGCGCGGCCACTGGTTAAACAAACACACAGAATACTTCAGTGGTCGCGCGCTTCCTGGAAGAGGTGGAACCGACTATAATTGACTAACCACACCACCCGGGAGAGTGAACAACCAGAGCCCTGGGTAGGTCTGAAAACTCGTGTCCAATTTCTTATTTGCAACTTTTCAAAGAGGAGTTATTGCCACTCCTCCTGATAATGTTTCCGTAACCAGGCAGACTGTTCTACCACACCATAAAGCATGATAAATACAGACTTCCCACCCCAGCTTCTGATTTCTCTTCTGACCCCTCTTTTTCTTCTGACTCCCTGCGCTGGTTCATGGAATGATTTCTAACAAAGGCTCCTATGTCTCAGGGCATAGGCCGCGTGTCACTTGGTCTTGATAACACGGGGAGGAAAAAGATTGAGTCTCCATCAGCTTCAAGTCTGTTTTATGTGACAGCAACCAGACCGCTGTGACTACAGCCTCTCTGCCTTTCGGGTGGGCCCCACGACCTCAGCCAGGCCACGAGTGTGGTCGTACATTCAGTCCACCCAGGTCTCCTGAACGTGGTTCGTCCTAGGAGCAGAGCATCGGCATCTTTACACAGTTGGCTCAAGTCTGAAAATTGTAAACGTACTCTGTTGGGCCTACCTCATGAAGTTGGAAATGACATTGCCCACTCAGTGTTATGATTTCTCTAGAATATTCTTGATCTCTCTGATAATTAGGCATTTTAGAACACCACTGATAAACCTAAAATGGGACTCCCATTTATATAACCACAAGAGCAGGCCATAACCCAGAATCTGAAACTGCACAATAAACATAAAGCTCATGTTTACATGTGGCCTCAGGATGGGGTTTTCAGTACTGTTATGGGATAGGATGCAGGTGAGCGACTCTGATGATACATGTCGCAACCTCGGTGTTTGTTTTGTCTATGAGGAGTGTATCTTCTCAAAACTACAGATTAGTTTTAAGAAACATCTAGTGTTAAGCACCATTTAGGTCGCCTCCCTGCTTCCTTTAATCACCTGTTCTGCTGAACAAGGTACGGAATTGATGGCCGCTGGAGATTGGACGTAGCATTACCGAATCTTCACTAACTGGGGGAAGCTTTTCAGATTTTGAAAGGTGGCAGAAAGTGTCTCGTAATGATGCTGCTGGGAATTCAAGCTCAATACTGTGGTCAGAGCAAAAGTGATGTAACTATAAGAGGTATTTTATTATGAGCCTGTCGGTTTTGCTAAATGTTTGACCTGATATATTTGTGGAGTTTTGGTGTGTGTGTGTGTGTGTGTGTGTGTGTGTGTGTGTGTGTGTGTGTGTGATTACTGTGTTTAGCAGATGTTGCCATATTTGAGTCATTTAAAATGCCATCAGCATTAATTTCTACTAACAATAGTGTTGCCACTTTTGTATATAGGAAGCTGGTATTGGAACTTTAAAAATGTGCAGGTGAAAGAGAATCTGGCACCATGGAATAGATAGAAGATTGCATTAGGAATTCAATGCAGAGGAAGGGTACACGAATCATTACTAAAACAGATATAAACGTGACCTTCACTGTGGTTCAGCAATTATCCCGGTCCACACCTCGGTGTATGTATCATGAGTTTCCTTTTTTCTCTTTGTTTTCATTTTTATCTGGGTACTTCACTGTTGAGTAATTGCTAAAGGGAACCCATTATGCAAGGCGAGCATTCAGTTTGCAAGTGAATTTGCTTGTAGCTATTGCTACATTTGAACCTCACTAATGTATGTAAATTAAAAACTCTAGTATTCGGAATTGCTCCTGTTTGAAATAAAAACAGAATCTGATCATTACAATCTGCAAGCCAGGTATTATCACTGGACTAGTGAGCCGCTGATGATGAATTGTGCTGAGTAGCTTGTGGATAGAATATTTTATCTTAGTTCTCTATCACACAGCACTGCATAAAATAAGAATGATTCATCAAGCATGAGAGCTGCTGGTTTATGAAATTCATCGCTCACGGCAAGTGTATTTTTTAAAATTCAAAAGACAAAGCAACTCACAAGGGTTATTTAGTAATCAGTGTGAATTACTTCTAGGTATAAACCTTAGTGGGAAGGAATTAAAAATACATTTGCTGTACAGGAAGCATTATTGCAAAAGGGGGACATAATTTGACTACATCCCACCGAAGAGCCACATTCTGATCACGTTTATTTGGATGCCACTATATATATATATACATATATATATATATATATATATATATATATATATATATATTTTTTTTTTTTTTTTGCAAATCAAAATGGCATAACCCATCGTAATGGAAACATACATTGACTAAGACAGACAGGTGTCAGGCTCAGAGCAGGCACATTTGCGTCATCCCCTCCGCTCCACCATTATCCAAGAGGACATGTAAAGAGGGGAGGCACCATCTAAAGTCATCTTTCTTTCATATTTACAATAAGAATGTTTCATTTCTTCTTGTGTATTGATGTCCCAAGGCAATGTTCCAAATGAAAAGATAATAACTTATGAAGAAGTGTCAAAAACTAATTAAGTTTGGTAACTTGTTTTTCCCTCGCACGGGGTATATTTTTCATCACACTGTCCAGTCCCATGCTGAGATCCTTGCTAACATTATCACATGCCAGTCACACCAGGTCTCAGTGGTGCCTCTCCTTCTGTCATTATTTTCAGCATCAATTAATTTTCCTCTGACCTCGCCTTTGGAGAATGTAGCAGAGAATTATCAGCACATGCTTTGCAGTCTATTTTGAAGGCATTAGGCCACGGTGTGCATTCAGAAATGGAGTCAGCCAAACATTATATTTTCTCACCTGCGGGGTTGCCTAGTAACCTGAATTAAGGATTTTCCTCAAGCCTTCATGACAAATAAACACACTGGAAGGCAGGGTGATGCAGGTGGGAGTGTCAGACCTATTGATGGAGATCAGAATTTTGAAGGAGCCAATAGAAAGCAAAACTCCTCGTTAACATTCAGCGTGGAAGTGGTTTCCATAACTAAATACATCTGTTTCACTGGCTGAGCGGACACTCAGGAGCAGGGTCCTCTCCCACGGCTCATGTGTTTATTAAGCCATGCTCTGACTCTCCGTCTGTTTATCTCACCATCTCTGTTAGGCCTAGAGTGTGCCGTTTCTATGTCTTTAATGAAGTATTGATTATTTGTGAAAATATTAAAACAGCACCTAGAAGTGCTTCACTGCTGTGGTGTGGGTGCAGGAAGCATCTCTGTGGGCGGCCTGACTCTGCGCACCGCCCGCCCATGCACCTGCAGAGCTCACCAGCTTTCCTCTGGTCACGCGAGCCGGGCGAGTCCCAGTTTGCTGTGTTGTTTGAAAAGAGTGAAAATGAAAGAATGGTGTATCTCAGGGGTGGGGGTTCCTCTTTCTGACCCTTTTGCAATCCGCTCTTTAAAATATATATATACATATATATATATTTACACACACACACATACAGATATATATATTTCAGAGAGGAAAGGAGAGGGAGAGAGAGATAGAAACATCAATAATGAGAGAAAATCATTGACTGGCTGCCTCCTGCACACCCCCTAATGGGATCCAGCCTGCAACCTGGGCATGTGCCCTGATCAGGAATTGAACTGTGACCTTCTGGTTCATAGGTCGAAACTCAACCACTGAGCCACGCCAGCCGGGCTGCAGTCTGCTCTTGACCTGGTGGATGCCTTCAGACAGTGTGTGTGTGTGTGTGTGTGTGTGTGTGTGTGTGTGTGTGTGTGTTTCCAGGAGGGCGGAGGGGGAAAGGGGCAGTTTCCTCTGAAAGGTACAAAGGGAAGGCATCACACAGATAGGATGTTGGCACAGCCTGACCGTGCTCTGCAAACGGTGGTGCCAGGACCCAGGGGGGCCAAGGGTGTCAGGAGTGTCATTCACCGCAGCGAGATGGAAACAAACTCCCTGTTTGATAAGAAAAAACAGACAATTTATGTCCACCCTGAAGAGTTACCAGCTACGGAGCCATTCCTATGGGTCAAGTGCTGCATTTGCATTTTGATGGGATGTTATCAAGTAATTAATGCACCAGTCAGGATTTATTACCTCAGGAGCCAACTGAAAGGTTCATTACAAAATCGGTTTCACTTGAAGATAGGCATTTCCTCCGAGTTAGCTTTTGACATGTTGTTCCTTGCTCTCCCTGCCCAGAGCAGCCTTCGTGGAAGGCCAGTGAGGTGAAATTCATTGCTTAATAAGGGCATTCACTTTGGGTATTCTTGTGATAATAAATGTATACATCAAGGCCGCGCTGCCTTGTCAGTTTAATTGCTTCTTGTGCTCCTTAACAAGCCAATCTTAATCAGTCTGGACCACATTATGAATAATTTAGGGATCAGCAGACTTCACGCTTAATAAGATGTACTAGAATATAAAACTTAAGTGCACTGTTTATAGAAAGCATGCAAAACACTTTAAGTTTTTATTAGCAGCGAGGAAAAAACAAGCAGTGAGTTATTCTAACATTTGCCGTTTGCGAGCAACAGCTGCGTCACTTAATGCGGTGACCGCCTCCACTCCTGTCGCAGGCCGCAGTCGGGCCTCTCGAGCCTCCTAAGCCTGGGTGAGACATAATGGGAAATTCGAGCAGGCTATGAGATTAAAGCCCGAATCGATGGCCGACCAGCAATTGTCATCTTAGAAAACATTCTTTTATCTTTTTAAATGCAAAACAGACCCTATTTGAAAACAGTTTCCGATGGCCCACATTACGTTTGTGCTGCGGTGGGCACGCACGAGTGTCTGACTCCACTGGCTACAGAGAATGGACAAGGGAGCCTCCGAACTTTTCTGGAACAAAATAAGCACAGAGAGCTGCCTCCCTCCCCTCCCAGTGCCCGTGTCCTTTAGCCCTGACTTTCAAGAAGTCCCTAGGCCAGGGGGTGTGTGCGGCCAGAACCCAACAAAGACGGGGGCCTTAAGGAAGAGGGCCCCGGGTGTGTAGTCTGAGAAGAAGGAGCAGATCTCCTTGCAGGTGATTAAGATTTCTGCATTTCCTAAGTACGGTTTGATTTAAAAGGACCGCTGAACCTTATTGTTTTAAAAGACATCTTTGTCCTCCATTTTACCTCAACATTTTACAGAGTCGCCCGCAGAGAAATGCGTCCCTGGGTTTATGACATCTAATCTAGGTCCTGGCGAGCATGGCCACCAGGTGCTCCAACTGCTTCCCCTCCGCCCGGGCCTATTGTTCTCTCCTTCCCCACACGGAAAGAATTCCGCTTGGGCCAGCTTCCTTCGGATCGCTTTTATTTAAATCGAGACACATCCGGATGACCGTGGACTTTCATTTGGGGGTTGCTGTAAATACTAAATCGCATATGAGTGTGCGCGCGTGCACGTGTTGATTGAGCCAGGACCACCACGTTTGTATATTTGGGCGGGGGGGAGGGGATATTGCGGTTTTTGTTTGTAATTTGCCAAGGCATTCGAAGAAGGTGATTGTCGAAAATGAATTTAGGAATCAAAAGTATGCGTGGCAGTAAATGAAAAGCGACTTCCAACCTCTTTCTCCGCCTGCAGCTGGACCACATAGTCCTTTGTTCTTGTGCAGGTTAATAGAGATTGAGGAGCTGGGCAGAGGAAAGCAGTGCAATTTTCTGCTATTTAAGCTTGGCGAAATGGCACTCTTCAGGAAGCAGGAAGAAGTATGAAAGCGTAATAGGCATCTTAAAAGTAGAAGTCCATAGAGCTGCTTGAGGGATTCGCAGATTTAGGCATGCATGGCATCGCGAATGAGACAATCAGCATTGTGAAATTGAAACCTGTCTCCTGCCTGCTGCTGAGCCCCCCTCTTTCTGTGGAGTGATTTGTAACACTCATCTTCAGGCGAGGCAGCCTTCAAGATTATCCAGAACTGTCAATAGTAATTGCCAAAGTATTTTATTACCTACAGAAAATCAAAGGAATTTTATAACCAACAGTTATCAAGTTTCAATACACGGTATAAAGAGAGCAATTTTAGTTGGAATACAATCGTGTTTGGCTTGCTTTAATGTTCTTGAGACAATTCCTGTGCAACCAGCTACAACGCTCACTGTATTTAAGCTGGGGGCAAGAATACACATATGTACTTGTAGCAGAAAAAAAAATTACATAATGCCTACAAGCTTCTACAAGCAAGTGGTTTTTAATTGCCATGCAAACTCTGCCTTAGCTAATTACTTCTGAAAAGAAAGAGGGTTTTGTGAAACTCAAGATGACATTTGAAGTTCTGCCATTGCAGAAATACGGTTTAGTGGGGCGTTCTCTGTAGGCCACGGTGCACAGTGTGGCTGCGCGTTAGAACACGGGCCGTGGACACTCGGGAGTGAGAGCCAGTAGGGACAGAGTGCATCACCGTGCTCACGCAGAGGCTCGTGCAGTGTGCTGAATTCACAATCACCAGCTTTAGGCCGCAGCATCCTTTTTCTACCGCAGGGACAGCCACTTCACATAGGTATTTGTTTTCTTTGAGAGTCAATAATGTTTTTCAGAAGAAATATAAGAGCAGAACAACATTCCCACAGACTTATCCGACCTTTACATTGGAATGCAAATACTTTTATTATTAGGTAAGAGAAAATAAGGAGAAATCCTGTCTATCTGCTGCTCCGTATTTAGGTGGAAGGTCCTGGACCACAGGGCAAGGTCAAAGAAGGCCTTTGTTTCCTTTCAGTGGTTCTGAGATGGAAAAGTGTGATATTTTCTGTGATAGCCCATTTTTTTTCACTAATTCCTGTCAGCACACTTGAGCTGTTGACCAAGAGTAAGCAATATTCATTTAACTGTAAAGGCACAAATTTAATTCAAAATATTTATGTGCAAGGGAAATTTCTGTGCCTGGTACTGAAACAAGAATTCAGACTTCTCTTTTGGGAGAATGTGAATCAATATTTGTGCGCATGTGTGTACGTGTACCTGTGTACCCGTGTGTGTGCATGCATTTGTGCTCACGTTTGTGTGTGCCCACGTGTGTTCATGTGTGTGCATGCATTTGCACATTTGTGTGTGCGTGTGTGTGTGTGTGCGCGTGCGCAGTGGAATGGATTGGGGAGGATCAGGTGGTGTATTCAGAAGTTTATCACCTTTACAAATTAGTTTTAAAAGTTTTAAAAAGAGCCCTGGCTGATTTGGCTCAGTGGATAAAGCGTCAGCCTGCGGACTAAAGGGTCCCGGGATCCATTCTGGTCAAGGGCACATGCCAGGGTTGCGGGCTTAATCCCCAGTAGGGAGAGTGCAGGAGGCAGCCACTCAGTGATTCTCTCTCATCATTGATGTTTCCATCTCTCTCTCCCTTCCTCTCTGAAATCAATAAAAATATATTTTAAGAAAAGTTTTAAAAAGAAAAATAGCCAGGACTTTAATATGCCTCCTTATAAAATGTAGCTGCTCAATTATGGTAGCTTTACTTCTTTGAAAATAGGCACTTGTACTAGTTATTCCTAACTGGGCTCTAAATAGGCCTTCATTTTATTTTATTTTTTGTTAGAATGCGGATCATGGTCCAGAGGTGACTTCTAAGAGCAGTGGAGAGTGACAGCGTAGTTAATATCATCGAAATGTTCAGTGTCTATGTCTATCCTCAGGGGATTACTTCTAAGGTATAAGGGGTCTAATGATTGCACACTCTTATCCTTTTTAGTTTGGGAAATATTGGATTTAATATATGCTACAATTTCAGAACCTAAATTCAACAGAAAGAGGAAAAAGAAATAAGAATCCTATAAAGCCAGACCCAAATCATTAGAAATATCTTTGCCCTGTTATGTTTCATTTTGTTTTGAAAACTCATTTTGACAACATACCAATGAAAAGCTAGTATGTCACTTGTATGAAGAAACTAATAACATTGTACATTTTATATTCACAGTATAACTACACAAAATTGATTTATACCTGATGTAGTAATGCCTGTGTTGTAGCATTGGATCATAATTCAGATTTAGAATTTTTGCATTAAGCCCAGGAGCGTTTTTTTGTTTGTTTGTTTTTTGTTTGTTTTTTTAATGTCTGAAAAAAGAACAGCTCATCTCCAAATGAAACAAGGAATCTGATTTGGTTTCCCTTTCATGTTTCCAAAATATTAGAAAATATTCCAATGCCTTATTTATGCCATGATAACATATTTTGTGAAAGGAAGGCTGTAGCTGAGTCAGGTCATGATTGATTTAACGTCAGGCAATTTGGGAAGTTAGGAGACTAATGGAAGCAAGATGGGGGAAGCCCTCCATGCTTTTGTTCACTGGGGCTCAGCTGAGCTCAAGGCCTCAAGTTTAGGTTTTAATTATGAATCACTTTAATTGGCAACTTTAAAACTACTTCACAATGAGGCAAATCACTTTAATTTGTAGCTTTAAAACTGTACTTCACAATGATGCATGCTGAGTAACTTTAGGATCCCTAATAAGAGAGGCTTTTTTTCCCCCCAGACATTAAAAAGACACACAGAATACCTAAAAATCTGATGAATATTTTGAAAGATAGGAGGCCTAAACTATGAATGAATCAAAGCTTTTAGTGGGTAACATAAATACCAGGAAAGGAATACTTCCATTGAAAACAAATTACCCTTCTTGACTCAATAGACAAATCCATATCCTGAAGAAAAGAAAAATAAATTAGCATTTTGATTGGCTTCTCAAACACATGCCTTTAAAAAGGGAGTCTGAGTTTTCAGAATTTGCCCAGGCCCCTGCCCAAGCCATCCACTTGGGAACTTCTCCAAGTGTAGTTTATTAACATGGAGCAGAGAAATTAGTTAATTATGTTTGTTGATTTGGGGTTACCTTTAAATATTTATTTATTTAACCAGTCCACTGCAGGGTTTAAAGGTGGATTAGGTGAGGTGAGAGGTCATGGAGAAATTCCACAGCTGCATTTGCAGAGACGGGTTCCCCCTGCCCCTCTCCGTCTCAGAAGCCCTGGAAAGGGAACGGTGTGTTGTTCACTCACACGGTCAGATCGAAGCCCAGCTCAATAGCATTAAACTAGCCCCATTTGAGAGATTTGTCTTACAAAACCCTGAAAACGGCTCTGAACCTGCATACATTGATTTTGTTGCTGGAATCTCCTGAGCTTTGATGAAAAGGCAGGCTCCACATGCAGGTAAAAGGGTTTACCTCTTCAATATTAAAAAGGGAACATTAGGACCAAGGCTGCACTTCATCAGTAGCACGCAGGCCTGACACTGCCCGCATTTCTGTGCTTGAGCAAGAAGTTAAAACCAGCCCCTGCGTGACCTCCTCTGGGGTGTAACTCACCTGATTCCTTTGGCACAGCTAATCAGACGGCCTGCGGCACGTGACCCATTTGTTTCCCGTATTTTACAACGGGCAGCGCTGACTTCACTAAGGGACATTCTCTTGACTTACAATATTGAGGACGAGGATGTTTTCAAGGATAGAGGGAAGCATGATGAAAGGAAATCAGATCACGAACGAGGACCCAATTTGGGACTCGCTGACGATACATAGCCATTTTGTATTTTTGATCTGAGCTGTAAGTCTATTACATTGACTTCCA
The DNA here is from genome assembly GCF_963455305.1 of Plecotus auritus. Lineage (NCBI taxonomy): Eukaryota > Metazoa > Chordata > Mammalia > Chiroptera > Vespertilionidae > Plecotus > Plecotus auritus. The sequence goes on from NC_137777.1 coordinate 44,859,417, forward strand.
ATAAGATTGAAGAAAATGATTTTCATAAGTTTCTGGGTTTTTCTCTGCAGAGCAAGAATTATCATTAGGGTTCAATAGAGAAAACTTGGCATTTGTCCTTGGAATGAATGCTGCTTAGACTTTTTGTTCTAGTCAAAGATTACATGCAACTTTTTTTTTTTTTTTTAACATCAGAGGATTACAGCATCTTTGGGTAGTTTGAGTGCATCATTCCTCAGCAGGAAATTCCAGAACGAAACGACTGCACCTCCGCCGTGAGGGAACCGTTTTACACCCTGTAGCACTAATTCCTATAATTATTTGTGTCCGTCTTAGCCATGATTTGGGTAAAGTGATAGGAAATGGTTCTGAAAAGATGGTGTGAGTCAGCCTTTGGGGGGGTGGGGGGGCGGTAAGAAAAGGTTTGAATAAACTAACCATGCTGTGCGATTTCATATATTGTAAGATAGCTGAAAATGTAACAAATTTATCTAGGATCGGCTTATCAACCGTGACTTTGATCTATTGTAAAAAGCACAATAACGCTCTAGAGACAAGCACGGCGGAGGCAGATCGAGCCGGATAAGAGAATTTCTGAAATTAGATAACACTCATTTTCCATCATTTCGAAGAACCCCTTGGTTTGCCTTTTAGGCATATGTTGTCTGCACTTTCCCTCAACTCACTCAGCATGGCCCATCCTCTCAGACAGACCTGCTTCTCTATCACAGCATCCCCTTCAAGTAACATGGAGCCTGATCAACCCAAAAGGCAAGATTCCTAGCTCCAAACCATTCAGTGTCTTATGTCATTAAGATGACAAGGAGTGCATCCAGGGGGAAAAATGAGATGGCCATACGACATTCCTGAGATCTGACCAGTCAACATTCCACAAACCCTGCTGTGAGAACGCTCTATTAAATTAGTTTGGGTTATAGATAAAATGGGATTAATGACAAAGTGAAAACATCTTTGCAAACAGTCATTTAAGAGATGGAAAGCTGGGGGAGGTAATGATAATTTATTTTATAGGACAGAGCAGGTATTTTAGTTAGTTCTGCACTTTATATTAGTGTAACTGGCAGTTTGTAGCTTTCAGCAGTTTGAAACAACTCAAATTTGTTATTTTTTTGTTGCCTGGATTTATGGCTTGAATCTTAAAGCCTATTTTTCTATGGTCATTTCCAAATACCCCCAGAGTTCTTCAAGAGAGTTTACACCTGGAGTAAAAGACAAACCTTTCCCCACCACCTCCAATTCATAAGGATGCCTTTTTTCACCTCTTTGATGTGATAAGAAAGTGTTAAATCAAAGTGAAATCCCCCATTCAGGGCACCTTGGGACGGAATAGTGCTTAAGCCAATTGTTACCTCTCCTGGGTGTTTAGACAGGGAAGCACACGTCTCTCTGCAGATCAGAGAGGACCTTGACAGGCATCCCGTGCCACCTGCTATCACTTAATTAGCATCATCATCTGACTTCTAGTTGGAATAATGACATCTTGCACTTTTTAGTACGTGTAATCGCCATAATATATTACAGGTTGCCTTACACCAATATTTCGTGATTAAACTATTTGAGGAGGGGCTTCTCATAGTTAGTTGAGCTTGTGGATCTCTGAGGTTTCACTTCCATCCATCCCAAATGTGTCTTACAGGTTCAGAGCAAATCTAGAGATATAACTGGTGTAGCAGAACCACTGTAGGTTTGGTGCATAGAAAAAACTAAAGGCTAATCTTTGAAACGACTGGAAGCATCTGTTGTAGCCATAGTGCACACTATGAGAGAGGGAAGATGCGCTGTTTGTGTGAAGGTGATGAAAAATAGGTTCTGTACAAGTGGCCTTATTAGATTGACCGTTCTGTCTCTCTCGCCAGGAATTATATGTCAGTCAGTGAACCGGGGGTTTCTTTGAGCTTCTTTCTAATACAGATAGCTCTGCATAGTGAAGAGTATGAGAGAGATCAGTGGCCTGGAGGAAACGGGCTGTCGTCCAGGGGTATTCTCATCCTTACACCAAAAAGTACAACCTATTGATTTGAATCCCTGAAAAAGAGAAGCACCTGCCACACATCTTACAGCCCAGGCTGCGGAGCCTCTGCTTTGTTAGATGCCATTCCCAGCGGACAGTGTTGTTTGTCTGATATAATGTTAGAAATTGTAGTAAAATGTTTGCAGCCAGTGCCCTGTTCTTGTATATAGAACTCCCCTTCAATGGCAAGAAAGATAAAAAAAATAGGTGGACAGTTGTGGTTTTAAAATACATGGGTAAATTTTCTGACCTATGCATTTTTTAATTTATCCATTTTATATAAAATTTACTTTTTATATAAGTTTTATTTTCATGAGCACCCTGATAAAAATAAATTCTAAAATGTAATAACTGGCAAGTCATCAAAACAACAAAGCATAGCCTAATGCGGTTTGCTTGCCATACTGTGGAATATATATTGCCTTAAACACACATAAACAGTATTTTCAATGGGAAATGCAGTTATTTTCTCTTTAAAATTCTATAAATTGTGTTTTCAGCAGCCATTGATTATAATATAACCACTATATGCAAGTTTGTGATCTTGTTAGTCAATAGAAGCCAATGAAGCTTTTAGGAGTCAATTATTCATACATTTCGTTTACACAATTTCACAACACAAAATGTACCATATCGAAACCACTTGCTTTGAAAAAACCCCAGCCCCTTAAAAGGCTTCTTTTTTTCTAATAATCACCCCCACAGTCTTCCTTCCAGAATAGGCAAAGGAAAAAAAAGAACAAAAGGAAGTGTAAGGTTGACTTACCTTTTCCTATATCTTTTAATTCTGTTTAAAATGTCTAGCCTTCCTTTGTGTAGTTTTGCGCATTCCTACATCTTGCAGGGCTGGACTCCGCAAAGACCTAGTAAGCGAGTTAAAGGCTGATGACGCTAACGAATCGGAGCGCAAATGACTGAATCGATAGAAAACCAGCCACTGCTGTTTAAGTGTATCGATAAATGTACCTTTATTTTCTCTTGAATGGATAAGTGTCGCAGTTAAGAGTCCTATGGATCTCTTAATTGAAAGTTAATTTTAAATCAATAAAGTGAGTCATTTAAATATTGATTGGCCCTTTCTACACGAATTGTTAGCTGATTTTTTTTTTTTTTTGCAACAACTTTGTTTAAATGCAATCAATAGCCCACAATCAGTATGTTCTATAAAAAATTGACAGATGTTCCCCAAATGCCTGCTAGGCATATTCTTATCTGTCTGCATATGCAGCGGAGATATTCAGTCTTTTTTCACACCACATACCTAGATAATTACAACTCTGGGGATCTTACGTACACACGCAGCACACCTGTTTCCCTAAATATCACCACTGTGTGTGTGTTTTTCTTTTCTATTTAGCCTCTTAGCTATTGCACCTTAATCTTTTATTTACATCTCCAAAGGTTTGAGATGAAAAGATAATCTCATATAGTTATAGGAAGCATTATCCTTGAGCATCTCCATGATTGCAATTTGAAGAAGAAAGCAGTGGGACGGACCCATAACCACTGAAGGACATTTAGACATAGAGTCTTTAGTACTTTGATGTCATAATACATTAGTGATATTGCTTGAATGAAAATCCTCCTCTAATGAAATAAAATATTCTTGCCTGTGTGAACATGCTTATCAAGTACAAAGCTAGCAAGTACTTTTAATTGGTGTACTTTTCCTTAGACATCATCTTTTTAGCATAACTGCAAATAGTCATGCTATTTTTCCTTTCAAATGGACAGAGCAGCCCAGTTAAAGGAATATAAATTGTATTCCATGGAATTCATCTTGATTAACCTAATAAAGTAAACTAAGGTACTTGTGGCTTTCAACATATCAGCAAATATGAATGTCCTATTCATAGCTTCCTATGAGCCATTCATTAGTTGCCTGAGAAATAGTCTAAAAATTGCAGCGCCGTCATCAGAACCCCTTTCCACAAAAGGGTGCCTTTTGAACAGGACTGCTAATAGCAGTCCAATACATTTATGAGGCCTCTAATGAAAGGCTCAAGGTTTTTCTTTTTTTCTGCTCCTACAATCTCTATGTGCAAAAACAACATTTCTTAACAAATGCTCTTTTGAATTGGAGAGAGGAATGACATTCATAATTTAAAAATTAAAAACTATAAATAATAGAGTTTTATAGTAACGTACAGGCTTTTGTGTGACTTTGGTGATATCAGCTAACATGAAATATCTCCAAGTTAACTTACGGTGTTACAATGACTGGTATTTGACCCCAAAGTAATAATCTACCATAATTACATTTTGGTTCTGAAGGCTTAGTCAAAATTCAAGTACTGCCATTAAACTTAGACTAACGATAAGAGTGGTAAACATGAAATTGACCATATTTACGCCCCCACCTTTTGAAGATTGAAGACCGAAAAACACCACCTAAAGTGTAAATATCGGAGGACAGCTGAGGACAGAGTCTGCGCTGTGAGGCTCTCTAATTCCACCTTTTTGCTCTTATTATAAACTCAGCTGTTCTGCAAATTTACTCTGCTCTTGCATTATTGACCTCTTCCTACGGCATCTCGGGGCTCCCCCCATTCCCTTTCCAGGGTTGGGGGAGCTCTGTGGAAAGGAGAGGTGGCAGGGACGCGATGGGGTAGCCTGGGTCCATATGCATGCGATTGCAGCACGTGAACACGCTGCGTCTGGGATCAGCCTTAAGATGTGACTGATAGCTCTTATTTGTCGGATGGAGCTGGCCAGGAAAATAGAGCTACAGCTGGTTACTTCATTAGGTCCTCTCATTGATTGAACCCCGCTGAAGTGATGCAGCAGGCTCCTCCGATAACTGCTGGTAATAGAACAAAATGAATTCTTATCACAGAGATTGGAAAGGCCATTAACCCTGGCCTCCAATGCTTTGCAGAGGTCACAGACAGGAAGCCAAGCGGTGACTGGGAAACTGTTTTCTGTCTAACTACAGGTCACGTTAGAAGGGTGTGTGTGACTTTTTGGACCCTTCGGCTTCTGTATGGATGAAACCGTTATGCTGGCAGATGTTAATAATCAGTTGTAAATAAATATTGGAACCAGAGAAGAAAAACAAGAAAGCACAGGAATTTATTTCAATAACCATTTAATAAAAGAACAATTGTTACTGCGATATTTACTGCCAGTTCTGCTGTCGTTTGAAAACGAATACTTTTTCCTATAAATTGGGAGGAGAAATGCATAGAAGCACTTTAAGAAGGAAATTTAATATGGTTTTCTATAAAAATACTGCCTTCCTTCCTCTCCATCCTTCAGAGATGGCAGTTACAATTGTTCATGGCTGCCTGGCTTCCTCCCCTGCCCAGGAAGCCACCACCAGGCATCTCTGGCTGAGCACGCCAGTCCCCTCGCCTTTCCCCAGCCTGGACAGGCTATCTATCTAAGGGGCAGTCCTGTCCTTTCCATTTAATGCACCCTTTCCGTTGACCAAGAGCCCACAGCCTCACCCCATCTCACAGCTGAGGACTCACTCCCATCGGTCAGGCCCCAGCCAGAAGGGCTCATCGATTTCGAGCCAGAATAGCACATGATGGTTTTCCTGCCTCTGCGGGCACAGGAGGCCTCAGACCGGTGTTTTCACACGGTTAGTCTGAGCCAGGAACCTTTTCTAGATCAGGGACGTTCACCGAAGGATGCACCCCGCAGGAGGAAATGGAGACGTTCCTTCTCCTTACTGATGCGCATTATCGGCCTTGGTCTGCGTCCCCAAAGATGTACGAAAGGCTATTTTTAACAACATGCTGGTGGCTTCTAAACTTACGACTGTGATTTAATTTCAGTGTCTGTGGTTGCGTGGTGTTTTCTGTTGGAGCCAACCTTTCCCTAGGAGTGGGTTTATTTAAACGTAATTGGGTCCTGTGGATGGGGAAAAAAACGACGGGTTTTATGCTTTTGGAGACCCACCCAGACATTTGGTTTGGCCTTCTGTACATAAATAATAGCGCGAAGGTGTGCGCTGCCCGTGACCCACTGGAAACACCAGACGTGGTCTGGCAGGAAAGAAAGCCAAACAGATTATCCGGATAAACATAGAATGGGATGCTTCTCTGCATTAGGTTACATATATGTATACATAGATATGCATGGATGTATACTGTATTTTGGAATCTTTGTAGACTCTAACCACAGAGGGAACATGAGTTAATATTAAGAACACACATATTTCCATTACTTTCAAGTCACAGAAAGACTTAATTTTATGAGTTTATTATTTTTAGCCCGCGCTTATATTTGAATCCAAGATGAACGGAGTTGTGTTTAAAATTGCCCTGCGTAAGCAGTGTCGAAGGCATCAACTTCTAAAGGAGAAAGTGAAGTCCTCGCACGCTTGCATCTCGCATTCTGGTGTAAAACTTGTCAGTTTACTTGCTGTAGGAGTTAATAAATAGGCTTCAGAAACCTAACGAAGTAAATGCTTTCACTTATCTCATTTATCAAGAATGCTCAGTTCTGCTGCAGCCCTTTCCAGGAATGACACAGAGGCCTGGCATTCCAGCTCGGGATACCTGGGGTGGGAATCGTGAAATTTTTAGGCTCGTAATTAGCTGGTTGTGCACTCTGAACCTTAGTGGGAACTCGGAGTTCAGTTCATATTGTCTAATGAAGAACAGGCGTGGTTTTCCTGTTGCTGCTTTCAGCCTAAGAATGTTTGATGAATGAATGCTTTTCACGCTTCATATAGTAAGCAGTAGTAGGTGATGTTGAGTCAAATTTAAGAATCAGGGTATGCGTTGGAAGAAAAACATGTTGGTATTTTTGCTTCTCATTCATATTAGGTAAAATAGTCATAGTTATTTCCTGTGTACCTTCTAAATTCTATGATATTTTAAGCATTATCTCCTTCTTTTAACTTGAATGAACTAAAGAAAGGAAAGAATTATATTTTTTTAGGTTCCAAATAAATTGTAGGGAAATGAATGAATTAGTGGTACACAGTGTTTGAACTAATGTGTTTTTCTCTATGTGACATGTTAGTGTAATTTGCAACTACAGACAAAATGTGTTAGGTATTTTAAAAATGTTGATGGAATTCAATTTTGAGTAATTTCCCCAGGAACCAACTAAGCTTTATTGACATATTTGCAAATGGCAAATATCATTATGAACGTATAAGGCAAAGGTGGTACCTGTGGGGTCAGGATTATGTACTGTCATGATGTTTAAAAGTGTAATTTTCAAACTGCCCCATAGTCTTTTTCAGGATCTTTAGCATCATCATTATCAGATACAGATAAAAGTAAAAATTATGAAAATTTATTGGCGGGCGCGGGGGAAGGGGATGGAGGGAGAACACTGATTTTGTTCCTTAGCCATCTCCAGATGATTTGAAATGGTACAATAAGGTTTCATTCTATTCTATTTTTTTTTTCACCAAACTTTTCTAAAGCATCGTTCTTCCTCAGTAACATCTTATAATATATAGATATTTTTTTGGGTTGAGAACATTTACAAGTTTATTAGAGAGAAAAAAAGCATTACAAAAGTCGGTAGGCCAAAAATATCACCATCTCTCAGTATTTTCATACTTCTCTTAGGTATTTCAGTGATAAAATTTGTGATTGACAATTAAAAAGGATGTCTGAAAATTAACTTCATTTAAAAACCAAGTGGAATTCTTTAGTCTTTCCTTCTTTGTAAATTTGGTTTACAAAAAAAAAAAATTCATCATTTTCATAGAATACATATTACACTTTATGAAGCTGCTTTAAGTACTGCCATTTTAATGCCACCTTGAAAATATTAGTCTAGAACTCAAATTCTTAAAATTATGCCTAATACTAGCGAAAACACAGGGACATTGAATGCTTTTGGTGACACTTGTGAATTATTGTTACTCATTCAATATTTAACAAACTGTTTTCTATCTAAGGATTTATTTATTTACTTATTTTATTGATATTAGAGAGAGGAAGGGAGAGAGAGGGGGAGAGCAAAACATCAATTGGCTGTCTCCTGCACGCCCCCCACCAGCGATTGAACCACAACCTAGGGATGTACCCTGACTGGGAATCGAACTGGCAACCATTTGGTGTCCGGGATGATGCTTCAACCCACTGAGCCACACTAGCCAGGGCTTCTATCTAAAGATTTGGCTTCTATCTAAGGAGTTAGTTAAGTGTTTGGAGAGGTCCATTAGTGCTTCTAGGCTATAGAAGTAACGTTTCTTGCCAATATGTAAGCATGTAATTCTGAAACATTTGATGATTTCAGGTTTTTAAAAAAAAATCAGTTAGTACCTTTTGGACTTTTTATTGTAGAAAATACAATCAGTCTTTCTTTTTAAGAGGATATCTGTTTTGTTTTTCCCTGAGTGATGAGCTAGTTTGTCTTTATGCGACCATGCGCGTGTGGTTTGGCACTCACCATTCTTTATTTGCTTCTACTTCCACAGAGTAAGTAACAGTCACGGGAAAAGAAGTGGCATAAGTCAGCTCCGTTTACTGCTGACCAAGTCCAGCCCTTTTGGGGTCCAATTGCTATTTGAAGTAGTATTTTTTAGAACATTTTGGTTGAGAACTTATTTGTTCTTTACTCATATTATTTTTCTCTAACACTGTTCTTAATAATAATTTTTTTCACTAAAAAGATGTCACTGTCCCAATTAGACAATTTAACGTTTTCTGGCAGATGGAAAAGTTGTACATTAACATACAGGGAGTCCATAGATTCTTTTCTCAGAGTTACGTAACCCCCGCAGAAGAGCTCAGCGAGGTCCTTGGCACACAGCTTATGAACCGGGGAGCTGAGAGCCTGGGAATCCCATGGCCCCTTATTGCCTGTGAAATTATCCAGGGGGCCTTTCCATAAGCAGGAGGTCTGCAGCTCCCACTAGAGTGTTAATATTCCTCAGCATGAAATGCTCTTCTCTGAAAACGCGGGAAGAAAACCAGTAACACAAAGTTTGAGTTGTAGGTAACCTTTCTGTTTCTGAAGATGGAGCCAAGCTCTCTGCCATGTTTACAGCATCCCCTCCCCAAGAGAGGCTCCTCCCCCACTCTGACCCCTGGCTTTGGGTGATGGGGTCCCTCAGGCGTCCTGGTTGTGGGGCGGACTCCCTTCCCCTGGTACAGCTGCTAACTTAGAGTTTCTGGGGACGTGGTGCTTCTGCAGAGAGCATCTTGGGAACCTGGAGCTGCCCTAAGTGGGCTTGAGAGAAGTCGTCTGCAGAGTCACCTTTATGCTTCTGCTCCTGCAGGCTTTAAGCTCTCAGCCCAAACAAAGCCACTTGAGTGATTTTGAAAAAAATGGGTACCTGAGGAAGAGGGTAGAGAGTGGCTTGGAAATGAAGTATCTGGTTCCTCTTAGAGCAGTGGTGGGCAAACTCATTAGTCAACAGAGCCAAATATCAACAGTACAATGATTGAAATTTCTTTTGAGAGCCAAATTTTTTAAACTTCTTCTAACGCCACTTCTTCAAAATAGACTCGCCCAGGCCGTGGTATTTTGTGGAAGAGCCACACTCAAGGGGCCAAAGAGCCACATGTGGCTCGTGAGCTGCAGTTTGCCGACTAGGTCTTAGAGGAAAGGAAAGAGGAAGGGCATAGAGGGAAGCACCAAGTGCAGGATAGGAAATCAGAGCGAGTCAGAAAGTGGTGTGTGTCTTGGCAGCAGGGAGGGAACATCCTTTGGGGTCTGGTTGGCCTGTGGAGTACAGGGTAGGGCAAGAAGAGGTTTACATTTGTTCATATGGAAAACAATTCAATAATTAACGAGTAAACTCTGTGTTTCTAGTACTCACCACTGTAAACCCCCTTTTGCCCCACATGTGTACTTGGAAAAGCATTAAGGTTTAGTCAAATATAAAGGGACCAAAAGGCTAATAAGGCAAAGGGAATGTGAAAAGAGAGGGTGGTAAAAATGAATGCACACAAACATATTTGTGGTAAAGGCAAATTATTGTCCAGTCTTATGAGGCCTTCTTCTCAGCCTCTGTAGCAAGTATTTGGAAGTTGACAAAAGTAATTGCAGATATTCAGATAATGGGGAAGCCAAAAAGATCCTTAAAACTCATGAGTCTAGCCCTCAAAAAAGATCCTTTAAACTCACTGGGCCCGCCCTCAGTCAAGAGCCCTCAGCCTTTTCTGGCTTGGTCAGGGTTATGAAGCATCACGTTGGTACCTTTAGCGTCTTCTGCTATTTACATTGGTTGAATGGAAGATTTTAAAGCTGATCATTGTCTTTGATCATCTGTCTATAAACCATTTCTCCCAAACAGAAAAAAAAAATTAATGGCACCATGCAGAATAAGATACCTCGTGCTTTAAGTCTTCTTCCTCCTGCAGAGTTCATTGTTCATGTTCTTTTATGTCAAGAATACTTGGCTGCCACCACCTTGCATATCACTTCCTGAGTAGGGGTGGTGGTTTGTATTCTGCCTCCTCCTTCAGATTCAGAGGTTGTTTTCATCTTAGTGTCTTCTAGATATGGCCCTTGTCACCCTATGGGCTCCCAGTGAATGTCTGCTAATTTGACTGTCTTTATGCTGTGAAGTAAAATTATGTGTCTAAATTGATCATTATTTCCAGCCCTTAAAACACTTTGTTATTATTACACATTTCCAGTGAGATGTAAACAAACAGTTTGAGAAATGGCAAATAAGGGATTTAGGCAAATTAGGATAGATTAGGAAGCAATAAAAAAAGGTTCAGCTAAAGTTAAATGGAACAGCAGGGGGCCGAATGATGCTTTACAGATAGAATATTGTAGGTCGTTAGAGCTTAATAGGCAAATGTTTTCATTTTAAGGGCTATAAAATAATTTTTAACTGCAATTTCCTCACTTAAAAGAAAATAAGAAAAGCCCTTTTAAAGGAAAGAAAAAGAGAAATTGAGAAAATACTGTTGGTATTTGCGCATAAGTTTTTTTTCTTTTCTTTAAGCCTTGATCAAAGCAGTCTTTTCACACTCAGTCTTCTTCCCATTTACAGGAATGATATTGACCCTTTGAAGATATTTTCTTGTCTAAGCCATCATAGTTCACAAAATTAAAAGTCGAGTTGACAGTCCGTCTCAGCCCTCAGCCACATCATCCTTGACCATGGTTCTCAAGGGAAGTGTGGGGAAGTGATTTTATGGCCATTTTGCAATAATTGTACACTCTTATTTCATCCTCTAGATCTTTTGTTTCAAGCAAGAATGTTCTTGAACTTCAAAGAATTAAATGCATTTATAAGGCAGTCACAAAAAGGGACTAGGGAAAGGAAAACAGTGGAGAGTGAGCAGTTTCTACTCGGTGTTAACAGTGGTGTGTGAGGAAGAAAAGAGGAAAGATTGCTGGCATAGGCCTTGGAGAGAGAATACCGAATACTGGCATCTAAAAGCCAATGTGACAAATAGCTGGTGAATTAATTGGAATCAGAGTCAGAATGAAGTGGAGAAACAGACGCTGTTACCTGGAGGATTCTGCTCCTTTGCTAACATTATTTTTTATTTAAATATGTTTTTACTGATTTTTAGAAATAGAGGAAGGGAGCGGGATGGAGAAATAGAAACATCGATGGGAGAGAAACATCATGGATCGGCTGCCTCCTGCACACCGCCTTCTAGGGATTGAGCCCCCAACGCGGACATATGCCCTGACTGGGAATTGAATCTTGATCTCTTGGTTCCTGGGTCGATGCTCAACCACTGGGCCACACCAACTGGCCTTTGCTGACATTATTGGTGATGAGTCCATCGGCAAGAGCTCTGGGTATGGGGTGTGGCCTGGGCTGGTGAGAAACAGAAGAATGAGGTTCCCTGCCTTCAGGGGGTTTAGAAGCTGCCTGGCAGACAGACTCAATGTACTTGACACAGTAACCTGGGTAAATTAGGACACTTCAGGGCACCCACCAAGTTCAGACTGCTTGGAGGAGCATTGGATCTGTGGGGTTTGTATGGTTAGTGCAGGTCTAAGGACATGAATCCTGAGTAGGATTGGGATATGAATTCTAGTTTTATTTGTTTGTCTCTGCATCTCTTTAGGCATAGGCCTAAGGTTAAGAGGGGACATTACATGATTCAGACTTAGGGATTAATAAAAGTAAGATTGTTTTGCGAAGCAAGAAACTAAACCAAGAGCCTAAGAAGAACCATTTAGAAGAAGGGGCTATAAGTGAGATGACTGAGATTATGGAAGGCTTTGAAAACTAGGCAAGGAAGTTCAGATTTGCTGAGGCAGAAAATGAGAAGCCTCCAAAGCTTCTGCGTGTCAGATGCCATCCCTGGGAGGTATTTTGGAAACGAGATGGGCAGCCATATGTAAGAAGGATAATGGTGGTGGTACCTGGAGGCAGAAAGTCATTCAAAGCCAGTTACTGTGGTGGCCACTTCAAGGAGGACTCTCAGTCACAGAGGGAACTCTCAGTAAATGGGGAAGAGCGTTAGAAAAAAGTTCACTGAACCCAGCCGGCATGGCTCAGTGGTTGAACATCGACCTATGAACCAGGAGGTCACGGTTCGATTCCCGGTCAGGGCACATGCCCAGGTTGTGGGCTAGATCCCTAGTTGGGTGTGCAGGAGGCAGCCGATCAGTGATTCTTTCTCATCATTTATGTTACTATCTATCTCTCCTCTTTTCCTCTCTGAAATCAATAAAAATCTATTTAAAAAATAAAATAAGCCCACTGAACAAACTTATTGACTAAATATAAGCACGGAAGGAGTCAAGGTTTCCGCTGAAGTCTGGAAGCTTGGAGACTGTTGAAACTTTGCAGCTATGTGGACAGGGGGAGTGGAAAGTGTGAGCTCGGGTAGGGAGGCCTGGCTTTGCCCCTTTCAAACATAATGCTTTAAATGACTAGTAGGCAGAGGAAGTAATGTGTTCATAAAGTTGTTGTTGTTGTTGTTTTAACCAACTAAAAGGTAGTCATTTTTCATCATGATTTTTAAGAGGCTTTTGTAATTTTAATAAAACAGTGTTCCTGGGCTCTGTTTTCTTCATAACATTTAGAGCTTATATTTATATGAGCCTGTTAATGTCATTTATGCTGAGTAAGGGTAGAGGAAAGTTTTTATGGAATGTGGAACAACGGAAGTTCAGGACATTTTTTGTATGTTTCTAAATGAAAAAAGATTGATTAAACTGAAAATCTCTAGGAAGTTCCATTGTATTTTCATAATGTGACTCTCAGAGTTGCCTGGCACATAGCAAGGATTCAATAAATACCCACTGAGTATATGAATGAAAACAAACCCAGAACTCGGTCATGAGCTGAACTGTTGACAGGTGAAGGGAAGGGGTCACGGTGGGGGAAGATTAGTTGGAGGTCAGTTAGGGGAGGTGCATTTGTTCCTGTTTTCAGGACAAGATAGGATTGCCTCTGTACATTTGGGAAAAGGAAGGAAAACAAAGTACCCCAACATCTGTCCATAAAAACCCAGCAACCCTTTCGATGGCACAGGAGAGGAGGCGGGGTGCAGAAACGGAACAAATGGAATTGATTGGCCTCGCCCAGTTCCGTTCTAACTTTGTGAATAGAGAGATGCTTCTCAACAATTCACAGACACAGCTCTGCACATTTCCAAGCTACTCCTGCAAATTAGAGGTCAGTTTTCTTCACTGTGGAAACAGAGTTCCAGATATTTGGGGCAACACATTGGCTGTTGCCTCATGAGAACAGATGTGAGGACCAGGGTAATAAGATATACAGTGTATGGGACAGGTGATAAAAATTAGCCATATAAAAGAAATAACTTATTGTGATAATAGGTCTTCTATTGGATAAAACATATATGTCTCTTCTTTAATCTACAGCCTCCATAATGTCAATGTAAAAAAATCCTCAAAAATAGAATTCTACATTTAGCTCAAATGATCACATCAGAGATCTATTTTTTGTTTGGTTTGTTTTTTTGGGCTTTATTTTTTAACTTGAGATGTTTTTACTTATAATTTGTAGAAGTGAGATAAAAAGAGAAATAAATTACTTTTTTAATTCATTTTCTTTACCGTTAGATTCCTTACCACTATATTTCCCTCTCAGCCCCTCCAACATACTTTTTGTTTTCTTCAGGTGATCGTATTTCTGGCTTTTTGTTTATTGTGAGCCTTTTTGTATTTGAATTCTGGTTATCATTTGTGAATTGTTCCCACTAAAGTTCAGTTTTCCTACTATCTGCTATTATCATGTATTTTAGAATAGCAATATATTTAATGTTTTGCAGACTTATATGTTGCTTGCTTTAATCATAAGATGTTTATGGCAACAGGATTTCAGATTCTACATCACCTTTTATATTAATGATGATCATGTATTACTTCATCTAGAGTCTGACAACCAATGGCCCAAATCACCACACATTTTTGAGATCTTTTCATCATCCTGTACCAAAATCTTAAGATGCATGTGCTGTGTGCATTGTATATAAGTTTTTGGTCAAATTTAGAAATATTACTAAAAATACCATGTGATAGGGGTGCCATAAAACTTAATTGAAGAGTTTAATAGGGAATGGTTTATGTTCTGCAAGATTTCTAATTTTTGTTGATATAATTAAATGCTTATATGACCTCCATAATATCCACAGTGAAAAAGCAGTGGTTTTGGCTCATAGCTACATAGAATGGCTAGTCAAGTCATTACTCAGCCAGAATGATTTCTGTCTCTGTGTATCTTAGAGAAGACAGCAATGGTTTTATGTACTAAAACCAAGGGGGTCCTGCTCTCTGACCCTCTTTCCCAGTCCCCGTTTTACATCATTCTCCCTCTTTTTAGTCCCTCTTTACTCTCCTCGGTCCTTCCTACTCCTCGAATTCTTCTCTCCCATTCTTGTCATGACTGATAATCTCCAACTTTTGTGAGGTTGGTCAGTCATAGACCGACTTCCATTGACTTCTGTGGTAATTTGACTTCTATTCCCATTTCCACCACTCTTCAGAAACCCACACCCATGTCTCTCCTCTGCCATCGGTCACTGCCTCACTCTCTTCTACATCATTAATTGCTTCTTCACCACCAGCTCATTCCTGTCGTCATACCTATGTTCTCTACATCACCCCACTTATAATACCCTCCCATGACGCTACCTACATCCACTCCACACGCTGCCTTGTTTCTCTGATTCTTTTTACAGCAAAATTCCCCAAAGAATTGTCTGCACTTGCCATCTCTCCTTCATTTTCATTCTCTTTTCTCCACATTCAAGGGGTATTTGCCATCACCACACCACAAAGGACTTGGAGGACCTGTTCTTTGGCAAATCTAATGACCAGTTCCTAGTCCTCATCTGACTGGACCAATCAGCAACCTTCAACATGTTGATTCTCCCTTGTTCTTAAAACATCTCTTTCACTAACCCTCCCTCCCTCCCTCTCTTCTTTCCTTCCTTCTCTCTCTCTCTCTCTCTCTCTCTCTCTCTCTCTCTCTCTCTCTCTCTCTACCTACCCCATATGAGCCTACTTGACATCTTTACTTGGACATGTGTTCTAAGCTACAGATTCCAAGCCTTTTCCTCCCCGCTTGTTCCACCTACGTTTGTCCTCATCTGAGTAAAAGCCATCTCCATTTTTTCTGACTTCTAGGGCACAAAACTATTGGAATTATTTCTGATTCTGTTTGTTCTCTCACTTTCATTGTTAAGTCCTATCTACTCCTCTTTTAAATATACACCAGTTCCTCTGCTGCCCCTTTGATCCAAGCCACCATCATCTCTCACAGTATTACCAGGGCCTTTTTTTACTTGACTTCTCTGTGTAATTTTTACATTTGTGCCTCCAACTTCGGGAGACATTACTTTCCTTTGCCCAGTGTTTTACCAGTCCCTCTAGGCTTCTCTGCCTCCCTCTTTGTTCTCTGCCATTATCTTTTATCATCTTTCAGTAATCCTTAGCGCCACTTACCTCTGAGTTGTCCTTCCTCGGATTTTGTCCTCAGCCCTCGTCTTCCACACGCCTTGTGCTCTTCCTGAGAACTATCACTTACCCACAAGTATTAATTATTAGCTTCCAAGTATTTTCAACTCAGACTTCTCTTCCAAGATCTAGTACCATAAATTTAAATGTTTACTGAACAGCTGTGCTCTAATTCACGTCCAAAATTGAGCTCATCATCTTCTCTCTCACCCCAACCTTGGACTTTTTTAACATTCTCTTTTCTCTCCAGTGGAATCACTGTTCTCCCTTTATCCAGGATTTCTCCTGGACAGTAATAGATTGAAGTACAATGAATGTTCCGTGTCCTCTTCTTTCTTTTTGATAACAAAACTCCTCCTCTATTCCAACCTCTGCACAGCATCCCAAAGATGCTAATTTGATTATAGCACCCTCTGCTTAAAATTCTACTTTGCCAGAATCAAGGGATCCTTTTCCAATTCTTGCATTCAGGCAAAGGAGAAAAAAAAAATTGGCTATGTCTCAGAAACCATTTTTTTCCCCTGCTGCTAATACAGTCCAAAGAAAGCAATGTGCCAAATCTCATCAATCTATTTGCTCATTAATGAGTGATTTATTAAATAAACATTTCATGGGTATGCATAAGTATTGTCTTGAAAATTCATAACAGGTTCCAACAGTACATTTTTCATTCTTGGCTCTAACCTAGCCTTCCTAATCTTCCTTTTCTGGGGCTAAGCATACTTTCACTAACTTTCCCTCTTCAGGTTTATTTCACTTATGTTTGTATCCATCACTGCCTAGGTCAATTCTCATAAGTGTAATTTGGGGCATATGACTATATAAATTTGACCTTTCCTAAAGTGGTGAAAGGCAGAAAACTCCAAACAGTGAAAAATCCAAGGATTATTTACGTAGAATTTAGGAAACTTTTCTGCGTCTTAGGTTAATGGTAAATTTATTTCAACAATTATAGTGTTGATAAAAAGAATCGATCTAGTCATCCGAGGATTTTCTTTTATGGCCATATATAATTCACAAAATAAATAAGCCTGCACACGGGAAGCAATAATTTCCCCCGCATATATAGAACTGTATAGAATAGTTTATTATAAGCAGTACTGGTACAGTTCGTGTCAGCATATTTAAGACATTAAATATTTAGAAAATGTCGTGCAAAGATTGTATTTCCTGGCTGTGCGTGGTCACTAGGAGGTGGTGATAACACTCACCGTTCATCCTTACAACCACCTGGTGTGGCAAACAGAAGACATAATTTTGTCCTCACTTTGCAGATGAGAAGACTGGCTCCAAGTTGTTAACAGATATTTAAATTTACACGCACTGAAGCCAGAGTTTTAATTCCTATGGCATACATTCCCCATTTACCTGGCCTTTGTGAAGCTCTAAAACATTGTCTGTGTGGTTCGCCGTGAATTGCTTTGTAGGAAAAAAGTGTTTTGTGCTTTGATGGTGTGTTCAGTAGGGCGTATGATTTAGGGGACTGCACGTAAGAAAGACTCTAGAAAATGACTCAAACCCAGTGTTCGTATATGAATGACTACTTTTTGAGTTTTGGAGACGGCCATGTTTGCAGTCCTGCACATTCTGAGATTACTTGTGACTTCTCCTTAAGTTTTCCTCTTAATAGAGGCTGATGATGGGGGTCTGGAATGGGGGAGGATCCCTCTCTTGCAAGAGAAATCTAGGGTCAACTTGTCTATCACTGCCAGTCCTCAGAGTTCATCTTCTTCACTATGACTTTTGTAAAGGGTCAAATCAGAGTGGACTGAACAGTCTCTAGAGCTTGGTTCACGTACCACTTGTATTGCAGCCTCTGTAAGATTTGCTTAGGGATTTAAGAAAATCAACTTTCAAATTGCTCAGGAAACCAGTGTTTAGTCTTTTTAACATTTGCTATTTCCAAAATATCTACACAAATAATAGTGATATTTCAAAGGCTTAAAACACAAACTCCACTGATGGACAGGGCACACATCACAGATAAATATAATCTAAAAAGCCAGAGCACCAAGCTTCTCTTTGACTAACTTGTATTCAGCAGGACAAAGCCACGAAAGAATCACATGAGTACAATTACTACTTATTCAGTACTAGACACTATATATTCATTAACTTTATTGCACCCTGAAGTCTGGGTATTTTTGTTTCCATTTCGCCTATAGGATCCTGAGCTTCTGGGGGGCTAACTTGCTTTGTCAAATAGCTAGAAAGTGGTAGAGTTGGGATTTGAGCTCAAGGGTATTTGGTTCCTAAGTAAATTTGGTCCCCCTCACCCCCAGCACAAATATATGGCTGGGACTAATCAATATTCTCCTAATGAAATAGTTTCTTGGACAACGCAGGCTTTCTAAGGGCCAGATAAAGATAGCAGAAGTGGGCAATTTTTATGTCACTGAGGGCTCACCTTTTCTCTTTGATCAAAATTTCAAGCAAAGGGAATGAATCTCAAATAGTTAAAAAAAGTGACCATTATTTCAACACGGATTCTCTTGCTGTGGTTCTCCACAGCAGGAGAGAGCCAGGGTGTTTCATGGATAATGATTCCCAAGAAGGACGCCCAGGTAACTCACTGAATGTGACTGAAGCAAAATCGTGGGAATTGTGAAATCATTACAGATCACAGGACATGTTTTTAATGTTGTGAACCTGATTCAACTCTCTAACTGTTGCAGTAATTTAAAAACAAGGCTGTCTTAGGGGAGGTGCCTATCACTGCATTGGTCTTCCAGGGGAACTGTAAGAGCAGGTATAGAGACTTCCAAAAGCCAAGTAACGGGACGGAGACAAAGAAATGCAACTGCCCTGAGGGTCCATGATACCCTTGTAAGAGCCTTTGAAAAAGTTAAAGGAATAGCAGGAAGTTGCACTATTGGATGAACATGATTTTCTTTTTCATTAAAAAAAACCCACAAAACTTCAGGAGACATTGACCTAAATGAGGCTCTTCACAAAATGAGATGACTGTGGAGAAGAAGGTGGAGGTTCTCATGGATTACAAACTAGCCTGAGATGGAAAGGAAGGGGTTGAAATGAACAGCCAGTGCTGCCCTGGCCAGTATGCTCAGAGTTGAGCATCATCCCATGCACTGAAGGCTGCAGGTTCGATATGCACTGAAAGGCTGCAGGTTCGATATGCACTGAAAGGCTGCAGGTTCCATTTGCACTGAAAGGCTGCAGGTTCCATTTGCAGTTAGAGCACATGCCTGGGTTGCGGGCTCGATCCCCCATAGGGGCCATGCTCAATGTTTCACATCAGTGTTTCTCTCTCTCTTTCCCTCTCCCTTCCTCTCATGCTCTCTCACAATCAGTAACAAAATCTTACTAAAAAAACCACAACACTGCCAGTGTTCCACCTGAACAAAGGCCACTAGTGGGTCAGAGGGAGCTGGGTGTGGACAGAGGTGCTTCCTATGTTGATGAGCTGACTAGTGAAGCCAACACAACATGCTAAGGAATGAAAATTGTTTTCAACATTTTAAATATCACATTTATTGTGGTAATATTGGTTAATGATATTGTGTACATTTCAGGTGCACAACTTTATAATATCGCATATATGGACTCTGTGCTCACCACCTGAAGACTGGTCTCCTTCCGTCACCACAGATTTGAGCCCCTTTCCCCTCTTCATCCTCCCCTCACCTACTTTCCTCTCTGGTGACCACATGCTGTTGTCTGTGTCTATGAGTTTGCTTTTTTGTTTGTTCGTTTGTTGCTTTTTGTTTTATATCCCACATATGAATGAAATCATATGGTCCTTGTCTTTTTAAATACATATATTTTTTTTATTTCAGAGAAGGGAAAGGGAGAGAGAGGTAGAAACATCAATGATGAGAGAGAATCATTGATTGGCTGCCTCCTGCATATCCCCCTCTGGGGATCGTGCCCGCAACCCAGGCATGTGCTCTCACCAGGAATTGAACCGTGACCTCCTGGTTCATAGGTCAACACTCAGCCACTAAGCCACACCAGCTGGGAAGTCCTTGTCCTTTTCCATCTGACTATTTCACTCAGTATAATACTTTCAAGATCCATTCTGTAGAGAATATAAAGATTGTGATCCTGTAAGGAGTTAAGTTTCAATAACTGGGCAACTGGTTGATAGCTGTGAACATGATATTATTCCTAAGTTACGACAATAGAAGTTTGACCTTTCAATTTCAGAACTCTCAGAAATAAAACAGAACCTTACATGGAGAAGTGCATTAGGAATTAGTAAAAAAAAAAGTTCAGTAAGAGTACTTTAAAATATGAGACATTAAGGAGATGCATGAGTAATTTATTGAAACTAATTGATATCAGGCACTTATTAAATTCTTTTGAGGTCCCATTAAACTGAGGTCATAGATGATTCAACAGGCAGGAAGAAGTGATCAGACATGCCTGGCCTGGAGGCCCCAGGAGGGAACTCCTCCCTTACAATATGAAAATAACTTATGGGTGAAACTAGACAGGGCAGGGCAATGGAGCTCCACTTTTCCAGAAAATGAAGAATTACAAATCCAGCCTCATTCCGATAATTGATCCTGGAGCATCCAATGCGCTCCCGTCTCTTACTGCTAGGGGAGAAATAATTTAAGAGAAAGCACGGCAGGTCCACAAAGATGGTGTTGCTTGGTTACTCAAAACCATTCGGTAGCATGCTGAGTTGCTCTGCTTTTTAGAAGAGCACTCTTTGTATCCACGGAGGAAAAGGGTGGAGAAGACCACTTGAAATCATTTCTAATTGCAAACTTGCTTCCTCTGAAAACAGGCTTTGCTTTTGCAGTGCACAAGCTAGTTCCGAGTTCTTTATTCAGATGTAACTACCAAGATAGTAATACATGTTGAATCTGATATGTTCTTCTAAATATTGATGATGTGATGATGAATTTGCTTTGAGGAGTTTGAGCTGTTTTTTGTTGTGGTTTTTATTGTTTTGTTTGTTTTTAGGAGGTAGGGAAACCAAAGATTTTAGAATTCCTGGCCCAGGAGTCCTGGGGGCTGCCTGGAGGGAGTGTTGTTCAGAGGAGAGCACAGAGCTTTAGAGCCAGACAGACTCAGCCCAAACCCTACCTCTGCTGCTCTGAGCCTTTGGAAAAAATTACTTAAAATGTCTGACCTTTGATATCTCATCTCTTCCATAAAAGCAATGTTTTTTTAATAGATTTACTGCAAGGATTGAGTAACGGAATACAGGTTACATGCTTAGCACTTAACAGGTTTCCGACAAGTGTTCTCATATTATTTTGAAATTGAGAGAGCTGCAAATATCTTCTCTTTTGTATTCAGTCTGTGAAACATCACAGAGCTGTGTTGGAGGTGGGAGGGCCTTCAAGGGAGATGAGGCGGACCTAGAAGCCTTGTTGCAACTTGTAGACTTTGAGAATTTAGTCTTATTCTCCAATTAAAAAGTAAGAAATGGGTTTTTCTTTTTCTTCCTCCTCCTCCTTGTCCACTTCCTTTTTTTTTTTTTTTTTTTTTTTTAGTGGATGAAAGTGAATAGAACTAAGAATAATATTACTTGAGATACAGAAAATGTTGGGTTTTCTTCTTTTTATCACTTTAGGCCACTTGGCTTAATTTTTATCCTGTTGGCTATATATATTTTATTTTATGTGATAAAAATAGGGATACAACCCAGCCAGCGTGGCTCAGTGGTTGAGCTTCGACCTCTGAACCAGGAGGCCACAGTTTGATTCCAGGTCAGGGCACATGCCCAGATTGTGGGCTGGATCCCCAGTAGGGGGTGTGCAGGAGGCAGTTCATCATTGATTCTCTCTCATCATTGATGTTCCCAGTTCTCTCTCCCTCTCCCTTCCTCTCTGAAATCACTAAAAAATTAATAAAAATTAAAAAAATAAAATTAGTGATATGCCTTATTGTTTGATGCATTAACAAATCAGTGGTAAGGGTGAGACATGGGAGTTTTGTAGGCAAATCCCATCCTAGTACAATACTTGGCAGCTTAAACATTCACCCATTGTTTTAAAAATTATATTTTCTACTGAACTTGTGCCAGATGCTTCCCAAATTTTGCTGATAAGAATATAAAAAGCACATGGCTGTTGCAATCATCAAATGCAGATTAGATTACATTTATTCCACAAACACAACAAACAACTTTAAACATAGAATTCTGTTTATGTATCTAGACTGTTTAATAAAATTCCAGATCTTTTTCTGACCATCAGGATTGTAATGATTATCATTTAAAAAAAAATATTATTCCAACTATAGGCCCGGTGCATGAAATTTGTGCATGGGTAGGGTCCCTAAGCCTGGCCAGCTATCAGGGCCAATCGGGGCCTTCCGGCTGCCAGCCAGGGGCTTCCTTATGGCTGCCGGCCAGGACCTTCCTTCCCCAGCTGCCCAACGCTGGCTGGGGCCTTTCTTCATTCTGCGCCGCCCCCTGGTGGTCATCTCACATCATAGCGAAGCAATTGAACTCCTGGTCTCCCAGCGGAACTCCCGAGGGGCCACTTTGCATATTAGCCACACACACACACACACACACACACACACACACACACTCTCTCTCTCTCTCTCTCTCTCTCTCTCTCTCTCTCTCTCCCTCTCCCTCTCTCCCTCTCTCCCTCTCTCTCCCTCTCCCTCTCTCCCTCTCTCCCTCTCTCTCTCTCTCTCCTCTCTCTCCTCTCTCTCTTTCTCTCTCTCCTCTCTCTCTCTCTCTCTCTCTCTCTCTCTCTCTCTCTCTCTCTCGGCCCGGTGCATGAAATTTGTGCATGGGTAGGGTCCCTAGGCCTGGCTGGCAATCAGGGCCGATCTGTGGGGCAACTGGTGGGGCAATCAGGGCCCCTGCTCACACCTGCCTTGGCCTGCTGCCACCCACTCACAGTCCTGCCCCCCGCCTCTGCTGCTGATCGCTGTCTGTGAGGGCCACTGGCACTCACCTTGGTCTGGCACTGCCTGCTCACCTGCTCCCGCCACGGTCCCACTCTCGTGCGGCCCATCGGGGCCAGCAGTGCTTCCACTGCCACCCACTGTCAGCGCTGCATTGCTAATGCCCGCCATGTTCCGCACCACCCCCTGGTGGTCAGCACACATCTAGTTTCCGGTCGGTCAAACTCCTGCCCATGGGGACAATTTGCATATTAGCCTTGTATTATATAGGATTACCATGGGGAAAAAAGATTTGGGGGATAAGAGCTTGATTTTTGAACTAAGATTAGATGCCTGAAAGTTATCAGTTTATTAACCAGGATCAATAGTATTTGTATAAGGGAAGGGAAAGGTCAGAAGGAGAAATGAGATGGAGAGTTAGTGAGGGGATGTCACAGTGCAAGGAAATGAGAAAGAACTGTGAGAACGCCCATTCTCAACTAAAGGGAAGAGGACTCTCCAAAATTTAGGTTTTAAGCATTGTATTGGGAGTGGAACCCTTTGAGTTAGGCTAAGAGCATAGGTGGTTAGAATCAGGCCAAATGAGAAAAGTGAACATGAGGAATAATTGCAGAATTAAGAGAAAACCGACTTTTAGGATCTTAAATATATGGTTCAGTATGTTTTTGTGATTAAGAGAATGCTCCCTGAAATAAAGCTGCCTGGGTTCAAATCCTAGCTCCGCCAGTTGCTTGGGGTGTCCATCCGTCACACCTGGAACAGAGCAAGTCCTCTGGAAAGTGTTGTTGTTGAGGATGGTGATGATGATGATCCATACACTATTCCACAGGAAAACGTGGCCCATGCCGTGTTAATCAAAATAGAGTAATTTGGTACCATTTTCAAATTTGTGATCATTGCCAAATTGACAGAATAGAGTAGAATACTGGATAAACTATCTGTGGTACTATTTTTAATAGAATTAAACCAGAAAGGTTAGGTGCTAGAGAACACAAATTAGTAATCTAATTAAATCACCTGCGAAAGGGACAGACTGTGTTAACAGCAGTCAGATTTGTTATTACAGAGCAATTATGCGAGGGAAATATTGAAAGATGCTGTGTGTCATTGCCAGATTTTACACAATTCATTCTACACCGGCGGAGAAGTGTAAGTTAACCAGTTTGTTTGATAAGCTAAAAGCTCCTTTATTAAAATGTTTTCATTTATATAAAGGGAGCAACACTGTTGAGAATAAAAAAAAAAAAATTGCTGGCACACTGAACGACATTCATTTATGAACTCACTTCCCCCAGTCACTCTCACCGGGGCCGACTCCAGTGCCACGTGACCTAATTTGTGAGGTTAAAAACAGTTTCTGGTTTGGACATTTTGTGCATCTCCTTAAATCACTCTCAAATGAAATGATTTCCATGTGGTACCAAATGATTATTTGGTCACATTTCATATTCAAAGGATGTAAATCTTTTATGAAATATCAGAATGTTCGCAGGACTAGTGAACAGTTGCTTTGTTTTTTCTTTTTCCCTCTTGGTTTCTGGCTTTCACAAAGATAGGAAACTTTTCTAGGCTCCTAACTATCATGTTCTTCTGACAAGACACATCCCAAATTCCTCAGACTTTTGTACCAGGCCCCCCAGGGTTCATTCCTAGCGAGTCAGGCTCATACTCGGAGCCTGAGGACAGAGGGCTACCTCTACCTCTCTGGCCCAGCCTCCTGATGTGTAAGATAAGGGTTCATCAATGCCTCGTGATTTGATTGTGGGGAATGCGTGCCTGTTTTCATACGAATATATCACAGTAACCAGCAGAGATACACGCAGTCACTAAGTTGTCATTGCTTTATTTTAATTTTAATGTGTCTTTAAGGAGAGCAGTCATTTGGTCTAGCTCACTGAAGTACTACTCATATCTATTTGAACAAGTCTCTTTAATACATGATCGGGCTGTGTGTGTAAAACAGTAAGGGTTCCTTGACAAATTATTTATTTTTTGCTAGAAAAGAGGGGAAAATGGTTTTACAAATATATTCATATATGTGACAGGAATTAGTGTTTTTTTGGTAGTCATTTGTTTAAGGATATAGGGCATGGATTCGGATTTTGAATAAAAGTATCCTAAGACAGATGAATATCAAGATGAGAATTTCATAAAGTATCCCAGAGCCTGGGACTTTAAATTCAAAGCTCTTTCAATTGTATGCCAAAAACAGACATTAATTCCTGTCACATATGTGTAAGCTAATTGTTATGGGAGCATGAAGGAGGTGACACTTGCTTTGGGTTTTGAGGGAAGAATAAGAGTTTAACATGAGAAAACAAAAAGACATTAAAAAATACAAGGAACAACATTGCTCAAGGCATCAAGACACGAGGGAGAGGTTGTGAGGAAGAAGGTGGGCTTCTTTTTTTTAAAAAATATATTTTATTGCCTTTTTACAGAGAGGAAGAGAGAGGGATAGAAAGTTAGAAACATCGATGGGAGAGAAACATCAATCAGCTGCCTCCTGCACACCTCCTCCTGGGGATGTGCCCGCAACCAAGGTACATGCCCTTGACCGGAATCGAACCTGGGACCTTTCAGTCTGCAGGCCGACGCTTTATCCACTAAACCAAACCGGTTAGGGCGAAGGTGGGCTTCTTGAGTGACATATGGGATGGGCATCAGTACTGTGTTCTGTTTGGGAGTTATTGCTGGATTTATAAGCAAAGACTGAGGATAAATTCTTCCTTTCCAGACAAATGTAAGAGATAGTTACAACAAAACATAATGTTTTTTGTTGGTGATGGGAAGCTAAAGAGTATTTATACTGATTGTATTATTTTTAAGTAGATTACCACTAAAGGCCAAAGGTTTTATACATAGGAGGAAAAACAATTAGCAAATGCAGTAATAGTGCCTTGGTGTGCACTTCTATTTTCAAGGTTAATTATTTGTTTAATTAAAGCCTTCAGAATCAACCAGAGATGCCATTGCTAGATAAACACGACTGTCTTTGTCAGTGTAAGAATTTCATGACCACTTTTTAAAATTTGTCAATAAGATTTGGCTTTTTTCACTTGGGAGATCATATCGTGTTTGTATTATTTTCTCTTGCAATTGCTGATGATAGCTGTATTTTACAAATGAGGGGATTGAGTAGTATACAAAGGTCCCATATCTAGAAAGTGGTAGAGCCAGGATTTGTGCTCATGCAATTCTGTATTCTTAAAAAAAATAGCTCTCCAGATATTATGAGAGATTAGATTGGAATTCAAGGCAGGGAGGTTGTTCTGGAAGCTACTGAAATTGCCAGGAATGAGAGGGTGACGGGGGACCAGAGAAACACATGAGACAGGGGTCATTGTCAGAGAGAACCAAGAGCGTGTGATGACTCAGTGGGGAGAAAGAAGGAGGTGCTGATGTTGATTTCTAAGGCCTCGTTGTTGTTTTCTAGATTTCCCTACAATAGGGAATGCAAAGGAAGCATGGAATTGGATGGAAAGCATGATTTGTGTTCGGGGTTGAGTTGAACAAACCAGGCCGTTGCTGGCCTTCTGCTGTGGAACGCACATAGAAGAGCAGAGTCTCTTACTGCGTTTATTGCTGACTTGGACACTTCAGATTTCCTTAAGTGGTTGTTTCCAGCTTTGGTCTCACAGCAGTTACCATACATTGAGGGTTTTTTGTTGTTACTGTTGTTGTTTTTTGCTGTTTGGACGGAGAAGTAAAAGCATGCTCATAATTTATGTCATGTGCCATGGCCACTGTAATGTAGGCTTGGCCAGAGACCCAAGAGGTAAAAATCACAGTGAGCCTTTCCTGCTTCTATATTTGAACTACATTGTGGTGTTCGCTGTGCACTGCCCATCATCGAAAATTCGATCTCAGGGCACCCCTGTCTGACTCATCTTGCTAACCACTGCTCACTAGGATGTAAGATGTTCCTAAGACTCCCCTGAGCCCCACCACATACTTATCTCATTGAAAGCCAAATGGGTTCTCGGGATGTTGGCTGTGACTGCAGAGCTGACCACCTTTCACTCCGATGTTCTCTGCAGAATCTGCCTCTTTGGGAGCCAGGACCTGTGAGGATGACCTGTCGGAGCAGCAGCTGAGAGTGACCTCAGGTAATTGGTCTGTTCCTTCTCAAAATCATGTCTGTCTGTCCTACAGTTGTTATTCTCATCATTTATGTAATGCATGGATCTCTGGAGCTGCTCCAATTAGATTTGATCAGATCCCTTATAGAAACAAGTTAATAGCAAAAGCAAATATATCTGTATATTTGGATGCCTATGTAAAGTGACTTTTTAAAGATTGAGTAACATCTGCTGGATAATTTCTCACATCTGCATATGTACACTACGAAGTTTCACCAAAGTGGTCAGTTTTATACAAAGGATAAGCCAGATATTATTTTTACACAATTAAAAAAACCTGGTTGGGGGAGTTATTTTTGGCAGTCAATGGGCTGATTGGATTTTGTGTAGCCATGTCAACACATTTACTATTCCCTGTGCTTTGTGTGTATATGTGTATGTTAAAAAATGGCAGCCAGGCCTTGTTATCCGCATTATATTCAGATAATTTAAGAGGAAACGCACCCATGTTGCTACAACACACCTCATTTATTTCTGCTATATAAACATGATCCCAGTTCCCAGATTTATACAATTGAAATAATAATGTGTTATATAGAACAAAAAAAGATTATAAAAAGTCCTTCGCATTCATAATGGGGTATTGAAATACTTTAAAAAAACACACACACACACAAAAACGAACAGTTTTGCAAGTGAAAACATTCCTGCAATATAAAGTCAGGATTTCCGTCAAAAATTATTCAGTTTACCTTCACCTATGCATCTCTCATAAAAATCTTTTTTTTTGTACATCTGTTCTTTTTCCCCCTAGAAAACTAGAGAGCATACTTAAGATAAAATAGCACAAGCCCAATTTGCCTTCCTCACCTCAAATCACTGAAAAGATTTCATGAATGACCTGATTGGAAATAATAGGGCAAAATCAAGACTATGACCAAAATTGTTAAACTAAAAAGATAGCACTCCCTGTCAACATATTTATTTATTGTCTTTGTTTACAAAATCTCCATCTTTGCTCAGTCTCTCAGAGAAACTTTAGATGTTCCCATGCCTTCTGCATATTCCCATGGTGATGTTCTGCAGGGAAGTCAAATATAACAAATTCCAAATTGAACTTCTCTTTTCTGCAAAACCATTTCTTCTCCTCTTTTTCTTCCTTTCAACTGATGACATCATGCCATAGACCTAGTTACCCCGGGTAAGAAAACTAGGAGTCATCAACTTTGCTCAAAATATTAGTGCCAGTGACTGCTGGGCATAAATCTTGAATAAGATTTTTGAACAATATGGCTATACAAATAGGTAAGTAATTTGAAGATTGGAGTAAGTGAGATCAAGGCAGTAAGAGAGGTACAGTGCTGGAGCAAGGGTGTCAGGTGTGGTCCCCAGGAGGAGGGTGTGATAACATCTGCTGAGCAGACACCTTCATGGCCACTGGATTTCACAGCTTGGAAGTTGTTGGTGGCTTTGAGAGGAACAATTGGTGTGAAGTCAGACTGGAGGGTTGGATAATTAATTTACTTTTAGTAGAAAGAGAAAACGCAAGGACACCCAAACCAATCCAAACAAATACTCCATTTCAAGTTTTATTGAAGGGGAATAGAAGAGTGATATAGCATCTGGACGCCTCCTTTCTTCTTCAATTTTGCATCCTAAATTCAATTTGCTGTTTCAACAAACCTCTGTTGCCTGCCTACTATATTCCAGGCACTGTTCCAGGTGCTCCGGGACAAGGAGCAATAAGATAATCACTGTTTTCAGTAAATGTGTAGCTATTAGGGAAAATAGGCATAGTACATGGATAATTAATTTCCAAATACTATGGTAAGTTGTTTGACATCCATGTACAGAAAAAAGAAGAAAATCTTATTCAGAAACATTAATCCAATTCAAGATTTAGGTAAGACTTTTTGGGTAAAGAAATAATTAATAGTAATAACACAGCCAGCATTTTGAAACACTTAGTTTGTGTTAGGCTATGTGCTGACTGATTTTTATATATTATCTTACAACAAACCAATGAGGTAGGCGTTATTCCATTTTTACAGGTGTTGAAACTGGAATTTCCCACGCTGGGCTTGAAGGAAAAAATGTGTGTACAGTGGAGAGAAGTTGTCCTAGATAAAACAGGGAAATATAATGATATGTACAGGAAGGCAACATTAGTAACAGTCACGTGTTTCCAGAATAGTGGCTCATGGAATGTGGTCCTTGGATTAGGAGCATCACCTTCACCTGGGAACACAGATGTAAATTCCCAGGCCTCCCGCCGAACCGACTGAATTCTAAATTCCAGGGGTGGAGCACACAGTCTGATTTCTAACAAGTTGAACAGGTGACTCTGATGATGCAATTTAAAAGTTTTTATTGATTTTAGAGAAAGAGGAAGGGAGAGGGAGAGAAAGAGAAATATTGATGTGATGTGAGAAACATCAATTGGTTGCCTCCTGCACACACCTAGATCGGGGACTAAACCCACAACCTGGGCTTGTGCCCTGACCAGAAATCGAACCTGTGACCTTTTGGTGCACAGAACAATGCTCAGCCATCTGAGCCACAGCCACAAGGGTAGGTGGTGGTTGTTGTTTTAAGTATTAAGTGCTAGGTAGGAAGTGAAAAAAAATGAGACTGGAGTGGTGGACAAGGACCAGGTATCTCGGAGGTATTCTTTCCTTGCCCAGAAGATTGAACTTTTTCTTGTAGTGAGTCACTAAAAGATTTTAGTAGATTTAAGTCGCTCATACAGAGGGTAGATTTGGAGTTGGTGGTGGGACCGGACAGGGAGAGAGTGCAGGTGTCCAGGGAAGAATTCTTACAAGCCAGATGCTTTGAAGAGATGCTCAGTATATAAAATTAAAGATATTTACGTTGCTTACTGTCCTCTGCTTGTTCTTTATATGATTACTTTGTGGGCTAAAAAGTGTGCAACGCTTTCCTTAGAGCAGTGGCCTCCAACCTCCCGGACCTCTGGTGTCCGTGGACCACCGGCTGGCTGCCTTAGAGGACTCAGAGAGAGGGTCCCCAAGCCCTCGGTGGGACAGGGCCCTGGGAGCCACGTGCAGTTGGCTGGCGCCTGGATCAGCAGTGTATCCCTGGAGTGGACAAGCTTCAAAATGTGCATTAGGACTTTATAGAATAAATTAATAGAGACGTTCTAATCATTTTCATTATTCAAATGAAAATACTCTAAGCTAGTCATTCAAAACATTTCTTTTAAATATAGTTGTGTATATACAAAATAACTTTGATAAGATCATCATTTTATCCATAATAAAAATGCTAGAGGAAATTAATTGCACTGAACTTCTATAAGACTACAGTATTATTTCAGAACATTTAAAAATAAAAATGTATTACTATTTGTCTGAAAACTGGGAAGTTCTCATGGACTCCGGTGTTCATTTTAAGCTTATTTACATTCATATCTTAATGTTTAATATATGAATAAATATTGTGTTTTTTATATTACATGAAGCAAAAGAATAAAGATATATATGCTGTGAAAGCAACAGTATTATGAAATGTTATAATACTTTTATTAGGATTACATGTACTACATTAGCGAAGAAACTTATTGGTGAAAATGACAACTGCATTAGCATCTTTGGGAATTTTATGTAAGTTAGTATCTTTATTTTGGAATTTTACGTAATTGAATTTGTCATTTCCCTCCGTTCTACAGCATCCCTTTAGCACATTTAATGCCACGTATGCATTTTTGTTTGTTGGTTCGTTTCCTACACGCATCTTACACTTGATGGCATTTTACATGGAGGAAACTGGTACCTGAGAATCAGAACACAGCCACTCCTCCGGCAACCCCAACTCCAAGCTACAGCTTTCCTAGGGAGAGAGTGGTTTCTCCACATTACTACTCCCAACTCTGAAGTCTATTTATAAAGCGAATGTCAACTTAATTTCAGAAACTCTAAGAACCAAAGCGAGCCTTTTTTTTTTTAGACTCTTATGAAACTTTATGGCGGTGGATATAAGTTACCCTTTGATTATTTTTTGCATGATTAAAAATTTGCAAAGTTCTACGGCTCCAAAGTGCCCACCTGTAATAAACAGCTCTCGCCTTCGAAACCACAAAACAGGTCTGAATTGCTGGAGCATTAGAGCTAATTGCCTGCCTACTTCAAAGGCAGAGCCCGAAAAGAGCGGGGGGAGATGTCCCAGCAGCAGAGGCTGTGCGGGCAAAGCCAGCTCCGGAGGGTCTGAGCTGTGGCTTGGACGAGCCAGGCAAAGTTATGGCCTCAGAACTGCTGTTTGCGATTAAGTTGATGGCAGTCGCTCCGTGCTGCTGACACAGGCTTTGTTCACATTCAGATTTCTCAAACTGTTGCCAGGGTCAGGCGGAGGTCAGACACCACGGTGATGTATAGAGGAACATGTCTGGGAATTTCTCTCGCCCTTAAAACACACACCAGAAAATGAAGAATCGGACCTTGCGAAAAGCATGTGATGAGACCCAGATTACACTGTAGTTTTTCTTGGAGTACCTTCATAATTTTCATTCTCTCCTCCTGACACCCCATGTTTTATTAATGGAAGTTGCGATAGCCCTTACAATTTTATGTCCCCTCAAGATAAGGACACCGGGACCACGGTGACACTTCATTTTCCAGCCCTGGGGGAAAGGTTCAGTAAATCTACTCAAAGAAGTCTCGCCTCCCTTCCCCAGGACGAGCCGGAGAGTAATTGCCCTGGGCTGTCACAGGTCGAGGCCTGCCACTGATGTCACGTCACGTGTGTGGACTTGGCAGGGACACGGCCCAGTCTGGTCATGATCTCCGCCACCCACCCTCCCTAACCAAGCCAGCCACTGTCCCCTCTCAGCCTGGCCTCACGCAGGGCGCAGGGGCCTGCGTTTGATCAGTGAGGACCATGGTTGGTGAAAGCAGGCTGGCGCCCTAACAAGCGTCCGTTCTCTCCTTCCTAAAGTACAATCTCCGCGTGGATTTGCCTGAAAGGGACACTTCCCCCAAACCCTCAGATGCCCGACTCCTCTGCAAGGAACTCCCCACGGCTGTTGTTCAGCAGCAAAGTGCAGAGCAGAAGAGATGGACTTGTGGGGGCTGTTGAGGACGCACAGTGGAAGCCAGGCCTTACTGTGCAGCGCGTGGCCTTGTTCCCCTTAGCTCACGGAGCTGCCCCGTCTGAGCCCAGCAGCGTCCCCTCCTCTCACAGCAGCAGAGCGGGGTGGGCCAGGGAGACACTCAATAGCATTCTGTGTGTGTGCTCAGCTGCTACACATGATGGTGGATATTTCATTCTGCTGTCAGAATGTTATTAATAAAACATGGGGTGTGGAGAGGGCCGTGATTCCCCCTTTCAATCACTATAGCATTTGCAATGAAAATTTTATGCAGTGTGTAATTTTCAGTTAATGCTTGACACTTAAAATGTCCATAGCAGCGTTTTGTATGGTTATTGAAGGGTTAATTGTATCATGTTCTCCGCATAAAAGCTCTGCTTATCAAAAGCAAATAGACACGTGTATGCATATGTGGTGGTGACCTTTTGCCTTTCCAGGGTTAATTTATATGGTCATTAAAGATTTTATGAAATTGAGCAGCCTGGTGCTTCAAATCCCATTTTACCTTCTCCTCCTCATGTATGTAATTCCTACCTGGACGGGGGAATATGATTTTTAGTTTTTATTATTTTGTGCTGCCGTGCAAACAGCATGCCCTGCTGTGGGGAGGTGCAAGTCTGGCTATCTGGCATTACTCGGATTGCTAAAAATTCATTAAAATGTGACATCAGCACAGTGAGAGACAAATGATCACAGGCTGGAGGAGAACAGTGGGCCTTTCACGGATTAGTGCTGCCCGATCCAGCACGGGGCTAACTGCATAAACAGATTAACCCGCCGGCAGCGGCACACCTAAGATTTACAGAATAATTAAATAGGGTTGAGTTACTATGAGGATTTCCATGTAATCTAGCTGGTGTGAACCCGTGAATGAGGTGTGGGGTGATGTGGTTGTCATAGAAGAAATAGACCTTCTTATGTCCTGTGCCCTGTATAGCTCCCCCTATAGAGAAAAACAAATCCCAGTGCAACTGAACTTTTGAGTTCCTACTCGGATGAATTCCAAAGAATTCCTCTGGGGTCCGGGGACTGAAGGCAGGAGTGACACCTGTCCTATAGTTAACCCATCATTATCCCATTCTTTCACGGAGGATTTTTTTTCTAGGAATTTGGTTTGTTCTGCCATCCATCCAGGTCCGTGGAGCAGGGGCCCTGTGGCTTAGAAGCTTCTATTATGACAGAACTGCCTCACAACCATGTTTCCAGCTTCCCTGGCTTCACCTGTGCTGAAATGATTGCTTTCCTTTCAGAACAGGCCCATGTTCTCAGTGGCTATAAAAGAAGTTGCTTGAGATAAACATTTGCATTGGTGCCATCATCAGGTTCTGAGGTTTTGAATAAATGTATGTCCTCTTTTGAGAATGGGTGTCTGCCGATGATTCATAGGTGACCAAGTCTGTAAAGGGTGTATTTGGTGGTGGTGGGGGGGTTTCCAACCCTACTGACCGGTCTGCCTTTCTGAACAGAGGAACCAAGTGAGGAGGCAGAAGGACCTCTTAAGCCGACACCGGCGGCCGAGGAGGATGAGAAAGACACAAATGAGAGAGACCCTGGTGAAGGCAAAAACTCCTCCAGTAAAGACCCCGGTAAGATGCTAGAGCCTTCCCGCTTTCTTCCCCCACCCAACTTCCCAAAATCAGCCCTGCCTCCCCCCGCCAGCCCCACACTTACTAAAAGCTTTTATTCGTTTGAAACTAACATTTCCACTACTATCCATCGCATGTGCATTTTGCATGTGACTTCTATCAGTAGCCTCCCACTGACCTATTTTTAATCATAACCATCTGACAGAATAGATGTGGGCAAGTGGAAGAATATTACAGGACGACCAGCAAGATTATTTTTTAATCAAATCAGTTTGTGTGCTTGTAATTTTTTAAGCGCCTTTCATTAATCTTAGCTATACTTGTGATTCCTCTGATGGCATATTAATTTTTCATAAGCGAAGGATTAGATATCACTTGGATTTTTTCATTCAATCACAGGCACCCTCCCCCACACCAACCATGTAACCCTAAAAATAAATGTTATTTTTCCTTGCTTTTTTTTTTTTTTACAACGTACACTCAGGAATTTGCCCTTTTTAAGGGCATCTATTTGAAGCATTTCAAATGAAATCCAGTGAAAAAAGTTTACAGATGATTCAGCCTAAGAAAGAGGAAATATCATTGAAAAGGGATTAGATGCTGGGTAATTTTGATCTTCTAGAATAGACAAATCCCAGTAATGAAAGCTACTGTCTCTGAAAACAAACCTTCATGTCATGACATTTACTTGTGCACAAACAAACCCTAGGCCAGCATCTGGTGCGGATACCTAAGGCTTTTCCTGTGTTTGATTTGGCAAATATATGACTTCATCCATACTTTGTATGTATGAGATGGAAATCTACGGTCGCGATGAATAAATATTGCATTGGCTACTTTTGCTGCACGCTATACCTAGCTTTATTATGTTGGGCTCATTGAAGCAGGAGAACTGCTGAAACAGGTTCAAGCCTATTAGTTTCAGGTAGTCATCTATCTTTTCCTTGAGTTCTAGTGACAGTCTCACATAAAGAAGCTAATTTTCACTATGAAGACATTGGGTTGTGCAAAAAAAAAATATGTATCTACCATTTTTATGTGCAAGTCAATTTAAGCGTGAATTACCCCGCATTTGTAATTCAGTCATCTGCATATCTTGGTTTTGCATTCCCTTCAAAAATGACTCCCCGGGCCTCCCTGCTCCCACCCCACGCCGTTCGATGCCAAATTGCTCTCAGGAGTCCGGTGGGAAAGCGCCACTGCGTTTCGGGCCGAGGATCTAGTGGTGAACATATGATTCCAATTTGACTTAAACAAAGGAGATGTGAGGTTGGTACTGAGCCGAAAGCAATGTGAAAAAGATGCCATAGCTGTGTGTCAGGAGCTCAGCTCTTGGGATTACTGACCAGGAATTTGAAGAACCTGGCAATTGGTTAAGGCCAAGGGTAGTGCCTCTAAACCTCATTTGAAGAGGTGGAAATGGCAAGGTAGTCGGTTGATTCACTCTGGAGGATGGACCTCATCAGGGCTCGCTGCTTGCCTGTTTGCTTCTGGAAGGGCAGGGTCAGTGGTGTTCAGTGGTGTCCCTCTCACAGTCATAGAGGAGCCCCCCACCCCGCCCCAGCCTTCAGAAGAACGTATGAAACACAGATGGCACATTCGTGTTACACTGAATGCTCTCTGATACTGAGGTGCATGACGTTATGCTTGGTTTTAAATATCTAACACCCTATAAAGGGTGGATTCTGGAATCTCTTGAAAATGGCTCCAGTCTTACATTGAGGGAGGAGTCTTACCTGGAACAACACCTCAGACACAGGCACTCCAGCCCCACCCCCAGTAACATTCACTTCTTTGCATAAATAATGGGCTCATCACTCCCTAACGGCCTGATGAGTGTCCCTTCGTAGGTGCCTAATGCTACCATTGAAACAGGACTGGAGCATAGGAGAGGACACAGTATTGCATAATGGGAGTTGTTTAAAACCCATTTTATCCCTGCAGAAACTCCTCCCCAGGTATATCTAAAGGGATAAAAATGAACTTTAAAACCAACTAGAAGAAATTACTGAGATGCAAATATTTAGCCTTGAATCCTCCCAGACTTCAAGACAGTTCTTGCTATTGACAACTGACATGAACTTTAAACCAAGTTTTCTGCCTTCTAAATTGAATCTGATTAGGTGAAAAAACTATTACATCTTCCTTGTAAATATTGCTAAAGATTGAATAACCACTTATGTATATATTGTTTTTCTTCTTATGTCAGTTATAAATGTCAAAAAATACGAGCAAAATTAATCACTATCTTAATGTGTTAGATGGGAAAACAGCGTGTCTCCACTTCAGCACTGAATTTTTGAGACAGGAAGGAATTAACACGCGTTAGAAAGACCCTGTTTGTATAAGCTGTTGTGTAGCGTTGCGGACATTAATCTCCAGGACTGGAGCTTTCAAAATGAGACTTGGCAATATGCAAGTTGTATTTGTTGAATATTCATTCATAATAGAAAAGCCTCCTAATGCCTCATTTATATTGTCATTTAAATCTAGTGCCACTTTAGATTAATTATAATCCAAATTACAGCTCTGTGCAGTACAAGAATTAATATAGAGTTTATCCAGATTAATACATTTGCATTGAAAATGTAATATGTCTCTGCCATGGCTAAGGGGACCACTTTTTAATAAGGGAGTAAACACGAGGAAAGATGGAAATTAACCTTCATTATTGCAATTAAAATTATCCTTTCATTCCAGTCTCATTAGAAAGAATACTGTACTGGTAATTATAATTTGGAATTATTTGGCGTTGAATAACCTCTTCTGTTATATTCAAGTTTTATAATATTCAAATATTATCAAATACATTGATTCATAAAATATTTAAAAATAACTCAGTATTTTATTGTTTTTTTCAAGATTTACTTTGAGTACATATATGTTACTGGATTTTGCTCATTTATTATGAGTATAAACCATTTTACAACCTTCTGTATTTTAGGGATTGAAAATTATTAAGTAGGCAGAATGGAAAGGAATTATGTCATTTTTATATTGCCATCTCATGCAAGTTACATAATCACATAGCTGACAGATAATCATTGGCTCATCTATTTGGCAGTGCTTGCTTGTAATTGGACTTCATTTCTTAGTTTAAAGATGTTAAAAGGGCATTGTTTTTTGAGGATATTGTGATGTCCTTAAATAACACAAAATGAATTATGATATCACCTAAAATTTTTCTCTAGGGTATCTAACTGGGTTTATTTCAAATAAAGTTGCAGGCATAAACTATGAGTAATCCCAGAACTTAATCAAAACTCTCCTAAAATTGGCCCTTATTTAATATATTTCTAGAATAAAGCAATTCAGAGAGAGAACTCAAAGTTGAGTCCTTGTAATTTACCAGGAAGGCCATAGTCCCTGAGATTGCACCCCTTTGAAAAGGAGAAAAAGCACACAATCATGAAATGTAATTTCATCGCTTTGCAAATAACCCGGATGACCTGCCTATCCTTGTGAGCCTGTTTCTGTCATATGTTATTCCAGCTCAGCATTCTTGTTTCTTCCTCTCAATGGCATGCATTTCCGGGGTGGTGGAATCTAACTTGTATTTATAACTTCTTTTTAATGTAAAATAAAATGGTCTTTACACAGCTTCTAGCTTTCCTAAGTTCATGGTTTAATTAAGTTAATTACACACAAAAAATATTAAAGTTGACCTATATATGGGGTGGAATACTATAGCCAACAGCCATTGCAATAGCTATGAAATGACGCTAAAACTTTTATTTTCTTGATGCAGCATGAATGTCACTAAATTCAAAAGCAACTACATCATTAATGAATGTTAATAAGCATAAAATATGGATTAATTATACCAAATATGTACCCCCAATTTTATAGTATAGTTTTAGTAAAATGTCTCATAGCTTAAAATCAGTGT
Source organism: Plecotus auritus (assembly GCF_963455305.1). Classification (NCBI taxonomy): domain Eukaryota; kingdom Metazoa; phylum Chordata; class Mammalia; order Chiroptera; family Vespertilionidae; genus Plecotus; species Plecotus auritus. The sequence goes on from NC_137777.1 coordinate 44,896,762, forward strand.
TTTTTGATCCTGTACAGTACCAATATTAGAATATTTACGCTTATGATAATAAAGCCATAGCTGCTCATTAAATAGATTTAAAAGTTTCTGGAAGGTTTTTTCCTATTGCTGATACCCCACAGGGTCTGCAAGCAACAAGAGTCATGGAAATTCTCTTTTAGTTTGTGTGTGACAGTCTTTGATAGCATAGGGAACTGGACAAGCTAATAATTTGGTTGTCTCATTCTACCATGTGCACAGAAGGAATGATAAGGGAATATGAGAGTATTATATTCTTAAAGGAGCATATTCTTACTCATTAATGGGGGACTTAAAAAAATCTTCCAGCCTCAAAGAATAAAGCAAGGGATAAACATTCCTGATGTAAAAATGACAATCACTTTACACAACTTGAACTGACATTTTAAGCCCTAAATTTTATTTGAAAACACTATCATATTATTTTCTTGAATATTTTAGCACTTTAAATACAAAACCACAAAGTATATTCTGCTTTTACAAAAAGCTATTTTTGATGCCATAATTAATTATGAAATAAAAATTCCTGTTTTTGACATATCTTTGGATATGAAATACTTGGGTTGTGTTAAATTGATGTAATGAAGTTCTTCAGTCTATATTCAAATTTAAGTTCATTCAAATACAAATGTGATCAGTTATTTTTTCAAATATCTAGAAGGAACCTAAATTTCTCCAAGGCATCTGTAGATATAGGACACATGTAACAATTCAAATGAAATCTCATGTTTGTAAATCTAGAAATCAGTATAATTGTTTGAAAACATCACCAAGTCTGTACCTACATGATTGCCATTCTGTCATCGAAAGTCTACTTTAATTTTGGTGTCCTCGGAGTCCAAAATTATGCTTACTTTTAAATTTCCTTTAAAATTAAAAATTTCTGCAAAGTTTATATGGTTTAAACGTGCATCATCTCTATCCAGGTTTGAAAAAAGAATGTAGTTTTTGGTTCCTCTGTACTTTGTTTCCATAACATCCTTGACCTTATTGTTAAATTAAAACTGGGCTATTTCGCAATAAGGTGCAATTTGTTCATTTATATGAACCGTATGTGGATTGAAAAAAAAATCAAGATAAATCTTCATGCACAGCATACAATCAGATTACGCCCAGACTCTATATTCACGCGGGGTCTGATAGCAATCAATGGTTTAGCTTCATTGCATTTCAACATGTATTTGCACCCAGTTGTCCAGTGATAGTATCCTCACCCTGGAAATAATTTAGTTGCAAATTGACTGGAAGATGGTGAAAATTGAAAGTTAAAATTAGAAATACTCATAATAAACAGCAGAAAAAAGGTCAGATGACGCGGTGCTATGATGAGATTGGAATGGCTGGTAAATGAGGTTTTGTGTTTGTCGTGAAATGTATGTGACATGCCTACCCAATGTCGCTGTAATATCCAGCCTCACAGAGGAGATTATCGGGAAAATTGATGCTGGAAAGAATTTTCTGTTAGATTGGGAAATTAGAATCACACTCTTTTTCTTTGATGTGTGTGAGGCTTCTATACGTGACATTGCTTATCTAGGCAAAATGTTAAACCCCCTTAACTGAATATTTGGATTAACCTCATAAAACAGCCATCTTCTTGAGATGTGAACTCTAAATGTTATATATACAGCCAAACATGTAAAGCAAAGAGTAAATCACAAAAACAGCAGGAGACATGTATAGTTAATGTTTAAGTCCTAGATTCACCACTTAAAAATGCTATCTTTGTTTCTGAATTATAAGTAGTTAGCTCTTCTCAGAACTTTGAAATGTTTCCGTGATCAAGAATTTTAGAAAAGAGATAGGCAATTAAACATTAGTAAAAAGAATTATTTTCTAAGTTAGCCTTTTGAATGGAAGTAGATTTGCTTTCATGTGATAAAGGCAGCCTGAGACACCAGTGAGCACGTGTTATTGATGAGTCTTTCAAGGTCACCGAGGGTTATCTAAACATGAGACAGGAGTACATTTTAAAATATATTTATAAAGTCCACTTAGTCGGTGGACACAAAGAAGTGTGCGTCTTGCCTTTTGAGATTAGCATCATTTATAAGTGCTTGTCCAGTTCCTTTTGTGGTTCGGTGGGTTTAGAGTCAGCGCTAGATGAAAAACATAGAATCTTTCAAGTTTGACGTTGGTCTTTTGAAGTTGACGCGTTCTGTTTTTTTGGGGGGTGGAATCAGGAATAATCACACCAGAAAAGGAGCTAAAAGTCAGTGTGGCGGGAGTGACCCAGCCACTCCTGCTGGCAAAGGAAGAAGATGTCACAACAAAACGATCAAAAGCTACAGAGGACAATAAATTCTGTCACGAACAGGTAAATATGTTTTTCCTCCCTTTGCTATATAAACCTATTTTTTATTTTAATTTATTTATTATTACTCCTGGTAGTGTCAGAGCCCCCAACGATTCCATGCTGTTGAAACGTAGACCTTGTGATTGGTGACAAATGAGCCCTCGGTATTACTGCTGATACTTTGAAGCCATCAGACTAACAATAGCATACGCCATGTCTATTCACTGTCTTCCAGTTCTATCAGTGTCCTTATTGTAACTACAATAGTAGGGACCAAAGTCGCATCCAGATGCACGTCCTGTCGCAGCACTCGGTGCAGCCTGTGGTCTGCTGTCCCCTCTGCCAGGACGTCCTCAGCAACAAGATGCACCTGCAGCTGCACTTGACGCACCTGCACAGCGTCTCCCCAGACTGCGTGGAGAAGCTGCTCATGACAGTAAGGACCCCACATGTTGACGTGCGTGTGACGTAATCTCTGGAAAGGTAGCAACACCAAATCTGCACTTAATCGGTCCATAGCGATGTATTTCTTCTTCATGACGCAGAGCTGTCTCCCTGACCGTGTTATAGAAATCACAGTCCAAGGCAAGTCTGTGGTCTCTTTTGCCAGGGAGATAAATATGATACAGGCATAGATTATTCAGTAACACACATTTTACAGTCCCGTGTTTATATCTATAATGTTAACCAGATGAGTCACATGGACACATTGAGTTTCAAACTTTCTTGAGTATCAGGATAAAGACATACTAGTAGACCTACAAAAATAGTTTTAAAAAGGGAAAGAAAGAACACAGCATTGTAATGGTGTTGATCTGAAATTGGAAGGGAGAGCAGTGGCCTGTAAGAGCCACGAAGTGGCTGCTTTGGCTGGAAAAACCTAAGGGAGGTGTGACTGCCCAACGGCAGTTGTGGTGGCGTCTTTGAATGTTGGGGTACTTTTGACATGAGCCCCTTTGGTCTTCACAGGTGCCTGTGCCCGATGTGATGATGCCAAACAGTTTGCTGCTGCCCGCAGCTGCCTCTGAGAAATCAGAACGGGACACGCCTGCAGCCGGCACAGCTGAGGGGTCTGGGAAATATTCAGGTATGCCCGCCCGTGACTGGTCTGCAGAAAACACGCTTCAAGGCTTGCGTTTGTGGTGGTGCATGAAGGTTTTCACTATCAAAGAGTCAGAACAAAGGCACAGAGGAAAAATATATCCCAAGAGCCATAGTTTTCAATGCATATTTAGTGTCTGGCTGTCTGTCACGGCCGAGTGTCAGTGACCAAGAATATTCTTGGCTCTAATTCCTGGACACGGAGGCCTGGCCCTTGGTGTCACGCTGATTGTATGTAGCAGACTGTAATTACCTTTGAGTTCTTCTGTATCCTGAAATTCCTCGAGGTCAGAGGTGATTTGATATTCACCTTTGTATCCACAGTGCCTCTCACAACGCTTGCAACATAGTAATTGCTCAAGAAATATTTCTCTAAGGAATCAATTAAACAGAAACCTGTAGAGGCTCCTACTTACGATATTTATCAGCCTGTATCCCTTCTCCCTGTAAGCGATCTATTTGTGCTTTCTCCCGCCAGGTGAGAGTCCGGTGGATGACAAAAGTATGGCAGGTCTTGACGATGCAAAGGCCAGCGTGGAAATAAAGAGCGAGGAGCAGAAACCAGCTAAAGAACCCATGGATGTGTCCGAATGGAACAAAAATGGCAGCAAGGATGTGAAAATCCCCGACACCCTACCAGATCCACTAAGTGAGCAGCAGAAGCGGCAGCCGCTGTCGGTTTCAGACCGCCACGTGTACAAGTACCGCTGTAACCACTGCAGCCTGGCCTTCAAGACGATGCAGAAGCTTCAGATCCATTCCCAGTACCACGCGATCCGGGCCGCCACGATGTGTAATCTCTGCCAGCGGAGCTTCCGTACATTCCAGGCTTTAAAAAAACACTTGGAAGCGGGCCACCCCGAGCTGAGCGAAGCCGAACTCCAGCAGCTGTACGCCTCCCTGCCTGTGAATGGAGAGCTGTGGGCCGAGAGCGAAGCCATGGCCCCAGACGACCCTGCCCTCGAGCAGGAAATGGAGCGGGAGTACGAGGTGGACCAGGAGGGGAAGGCGAGTCCGGGAGGGAGTGACAGTAGCTCCATTCCTGACGACATGGGCTCTGAACCAAAGCGGACCTTGCCCTTCAGAAAAGGGCCAAACTTTACGATGGAAAAGTTCCTCGATCCCTCCCGCCCGTATAAATGTACAGTGTGTAAAGAGTCCTTCACCCAAAAGAACATTCTCTTGGTCCATTATAATTCCGTTTCTCACCTGCATAAGTTGAAAAAGGTGTTGCAGGAGGCCTCCAGTCCCGTTCCTCAAGAAACCAACAGCAGCACCGACAACAAACCCTACAAGTGCAGCATCTGCAACGTCGCCTACAGCCAAAGCTCGACCTTGGAAATCCACATGCGGTCGGTGCTCCACCAGACCAAGGCCAGGGCCGCCAAGCTGGAGCCCGGCGGCCACGGCCTCGCAGCCAGCGTGGGCAGCCCCGGCCAGGGGATGCTAGAGTCCATGAGTTTAGCCTCAGTCAGCAGCAAAGATACCCACTTAGATGCCAAAGAATTAAATAAAAAGCAAACTCCGGAACTCCTCTCCGCTCAGCCTCCGCACCACGCGCCGCAGTCGCCAGCACAGATTCAGATGCAGCTCCAGCACGAGCTGCAGCAGCAGGCTGCCTTCTTCCAGCCTCAGTTTCTCAACCCAGCCTTCCTGCCGCATTTCCCCATGACCCCCGAAGCCCTGCTCCAGTTTCAGCAGCCCCAGTTTCTCTTCCCTTTCTACATCCCGGGCACCGAGTTCAGCCTGGGGCCAGAGTTGGGCCTGCCCGGCTCTGCCGCGTTTGGGATGCCCGGCATGACGGGCATGGCCGGATCCTTGCTCGAAGACTTGAAGCAGCAGATTCAGACGCAGCATCACGTCGGCCAAACCCAGCTGCAGATCCTCCAGCAGCAAGCACAGCAGTACCAGGCCACGCAGCCCCCGCTGCCGTCTCAGAAGCCGCCCCCGCAGCAACAGCCGCAGCAGCCAGCCAGCAAGCTCCTGAAACAAGACCAAGCCAACCTGGCGGGGGCCGAAGGCCCAGCCGTGAAGGATGGACCATCTTACAAGGAGGCCGAAGAGAGTGTAGAAAAGCAAGACAAACCAAAGCAAGAATTTACAAGTGAAGGGGAAGGACTCAAAGAAGGCAAAGACTCAAAGAAGCCCAAGTCCCTGGAACCGTCCATCCCGCCACCGAGGATCGCTTCCGGGGCCAGAGGGAATGCGGCCAAGGCCTTGCTGGAGAACTTCGGGTTCGAGCTGGTCATCCAGTACAATGAGAACCGGCAGAAGGTGCAGAAGAAGGGCAGGAGCGGGGACGGGGACAGCTCGGATAAGCTGGAATGCGGAACGTGTGGGAAACTCTTCTCCAATGTCCTCATCTTGAAGAGCCACCAGGAGCACGTGCACGGGCAGTTTTTCCCCTATGGAGCCCTCGAAAGATTTGCTCGCCAGTACCGGGAGGCCTATGACAAGCTTTACCCAATTTCGCCACCTTCGCCAGAGACGCCACCTCCGCCGCCTCCCCCTCCCCCGCTGCCCCCAGCGCCCCCTCAGCCTTCCCCCTTGGGGCCAGTGAAAATGCCAAGCTCTGTGTCTGCTCCCCTGCAGGCTCCACCCCCCACTCCGCCCCCGCCCCCGCCCCCCCCCTCCACCCCCACCGCCTCCCCCGCCGCCGCCTCCTTCGGCCCCCCAGCAGGTCCAGCTGCCCGTATCCCTGGACCTCCCTCTCTTCCCCTCCATCATGATGCAGCCGGTGCAGCACCCGGCGCTCCCCCCGCAGCTGGCCCTGCAGCTGCCCCAGATGGACGCGCTGTCTGCAGACCTCACCCAGCTGTGCCAGCAGCAGCTCGGGCTCGACCCCAACTTCCTGCGGCACTCTCAGTTCAAGCGCCCGCGGACCAGGATCACGGACGACCAGCTCAAGATCCTGAGGGCTTACTTCGACATCAATAACTCCCCGAGCGAAGAGCAGATCCAGGAGATGGCGGAGAAGTCGGGCCTCTCCCAGAAAGTGATCAAGCACTGGTTTCGCAACACGCTCTTCAAGGAGAGGCAGAGAAACAAGGACTCGCCCTACAACTTCAGCAACCCGCCCATCACGGTGCTGGAGGACCTCCGCCTGGACCCGCAGCCCTCCTCCCTGGAGCATTACAAGGCGGACGCCTCTTTCAGCAAGAGGTCGTCTCGCACCAGGTTCACCGACTACCAGCTTCGGGTCCTGCAGGACTTTTTTGACACCAACGCTTACCCCAAAGACGACGAGATCGAACAACTTTCCACGGTTCTCAACCTCCCAACCCGGGTCATCGTGGTGTGGTTCCAGAATGCGCGGCAGAAAGCGCGGAAGAGCTACGAGAACCAAGCCGAAGCCAAGGACAACGAGAAGCGAGAACTGACGAACGAGCGGTACATCCGCACCAGCAACATGCAGTACCAGTGTAAGAAGTGCTCCGTGGTGTTCCCCCGCATCTTCGACCTGATCACGCACCAGAAGAAGCAGTGTTACAAGGACGAAGATGACGATGCGCAAGATGAAAGCCAAACCGAAGACTCCATGGACGCCACCGACCAGGTGGTGTACAAGCACTGCTCCGCCTCCGGCCAGACGGACGCGGCCAAAAACGCCACGGCCCCTGCGGCCAGCTCTGGCTCTGGGACGAGCACCCCTCTGATTCCGTCGCCCAAACCTGAGCCCGACAAGACCTCTCCCAAACCCGAATACCCCACAGAGAAGCCAAAGCAGAGCGACCCCTCTCCCCCTGCTCAAGGCACCAAGCCGGCCCCACCCTCAGCGTCCACCTCCTCGGACCCACCGCCGGCCTCGGCGGCCCAGCCCCAGCCCCAGCCCCCCAAGCAACCCCCCCTGATCGGAAGGCCTCCCTCGGCCTCGCAGACCCCGGTCCCGTCCAGCCCCCTGCAGCTGTCCATGACTCCTCTGCAGAACAGCCTACCTCCGCAGCTACTCCAGTACCAATGTGATCAGTGCACCGTGGCCTTCCCGAGCCCGGAGCTCTGGCAGGAGCACCAGCACATGCATTTCCTCGCTGCTCAGAACCAGTTCCTTCACTCCCCCTTCCTGGAGAGGCCCCTGGATATGCCCTACATGATCTTCGACCCCAACAACCCCCTGATGACCGGACAGCTGCTGAGTGGCTCTCTGGCACAGATGGCACCCCAGGCGGGTGCCTCCCACCCCGCGGCGCCCGCCACCGTGGCTGCTTCCCTGAAGCGGAAGCTGGAGGACAAAGAGGACCACAACTGCAGTGAAAAGGAGGCGGGCAACAGCGGCGAAGACCAGCACCGCGACAAACGCCTGCGGACCACCATCACCCCCGAACAACTGGAAATCCTCTACGAAAAATACCTGCTGGATTCCAACCCCACCCGCAAAATGCTGGATCACATCGCCCGGGAGGTGGGGCTGAAAAAACGAGTCGTGCAAGTCTGGTTCCAGAACACGCGCGCCCGGGAGAGGAAAGGCCAGTTCCGGGCCGTGGGGCCAGCCCAGTCTCACAAGCGGTGTCCCTTCTGCCGCGCCCTGTTCAAGGCCAAGTCGGCCCTGGAGAGCCACATCCGCTCTCGGCACTGGAACGAGGGGAAGCAGGCGGGGTACAGCTTGCCCCCCAGCCCTTTGATAGCCACAGAGGATGGGGGGGAGAGCCCACAGAAATACATCTATTTTGATTACCCGTCCTTGCCACTAACTAAAATCGACCTATCGAGCGAGAATGAGCTGGCTTCGACAGTGTCAACGCCCGTGAGTAAGACGGCAGAGCTGTCTCCCAAGAACCTGCTCAGCCCTTCCTCCTTCAAGGCAGAATGCCCCGAGGACGTGGAGAACCTGAGTGCCCCTGCCGCCGAGGCTGGGTATGATCAGAATAAAACGGATTTCGATGAGACGTCATCCATTAACACAGCCATCAGCGACGCCACCACGGGCGATGAGGGCAACGCCGAGGTGGAGAGCACCCTGGGGAGTTCTGGAGACGGGAAGCCAGCTTTATCGCCTAAAGAGCCGAAAACTCTTGACACTTTGCCAAAAACAGCAACCACACCCACCGCAGAGGTCTGCGAGGAGAAATTTCTCTTTTCTCTCACCAGCCCCTCGATACATTTCAACGATAAAGACGGTGACCATGACCAAAGCTTTTACATCACGGATGACCCCGATGACAACGCCGACCGCAGTGAAACGTCCAGCATCGCTGACCCGAGTTCCCCAAATCCTTTCGGGTCCAGCAACCCTTTCAAATCCAAAAATAACGATCGACCGGGTCACAAGCGTTTCAGAACTCAGATGAGCAATCTGCAACTCAAGGTTCTCAAGGCATGCTTCGGGGACTACCGCACCCCCACCATGCAGGAATGCGAGATGCTGGGCAATGAGATCGGCCTGCCCAAACGCGTGGTCCAGGTGTGGTTCCAGAACGCAAGGGCCAAGGAAAAGAAATTTAAAATCAACATAGGGAAGCCTTTCATGATCAATCAGAGTGGAACTGAAGGCACCAAACCAGAGTGCACCCTGTGCGGGGTGAAGTATTCTGCCCGCTTGTCCATCAGAGATCACATCTTCTCCAAACAGCACATCGCAAAAGTGAGGGAGACCGTTGGGAGTCAGCTTGATCGGGAGAAGGATTACTTGGCTCCGACCACCGTGAGGCAGCTGATGGCGCAGCAAGAACTTGACCGTATCAAGAAAGCTTCAGATGTGCTGGGCTTAGCGGTGCAGCAACCGAGCATGGTGGACAGCGGCCCTCTCCACGGCATCAGCCTCCCGGCAGCCTACCCGGGCCTCCCTGGGCTTCCTCCCGTCCTTCTCCCTGGAATGAACGGTCCATCCTCCTTGCCCGGGTACCCACAGAATTCAAACAGTAAGTCACTTCAGTCTAATCAATTAGTAATGTTAGGCAGCTGATCCCATATAACTAAGAACAGGGTACATTTTAAATCGCTTCATTTCAGTGAGTGAAGCCATTAAATAATTTCAAACATATATTTTGAAATTGGCTAAAATTAATAACCAGGAAGTAAGTCTACCTGAACTTATGCAGAAAAATAAAGACTAGCTAGGTCATAGCTAGTCTTAGAAATCTATTCATTATTTATATCATATCTTTATGTCTTAGAAATGTTCCTTTTATAGAATCATTTCAATATTGTTTTCAAATGGCATTTAAGCACAAACATGTGGCATATTGTTTGGTGAACATACTAAGAGAGTGAAGCATTAACTAATACATTTATCAGTATCTTAATTTATATTCTTTCCAAGGGAGGCTTTTTTATTTGTTTTTTGTTTTCTCTCTCTCACATGCCTGGAAGGTCAAAAGTTAAGGGCCTCTAGCCACAGGAATTCACCCACAGTACACCTACCAGTCAATAAAGCTTATCTTTAGTTTAACTACTAACAATATGACTTCTGGGACAATTTTTAATTTGATTGTAAAGATTTTGGACAATAAGATTTTGATTTTTGTAGCAGCCATTGTTGCTTAGTATTTAAATGAATGTGCAACCTTAGAGGTATATTAATATTACTCCATGCCCTCCTACACCTCGCTCTACCCCAGCCATATAATTAAGTCAAACAAAATTATAATGCTTTCTGAGGCAACCCCAGAAGATGAATCCAATTCGGTGCTTATTAAGAGTAATGTACTTTGTGCAGGTTCAGAACATTTCATGAATGAGTAAAGGTATGCGGTTCCATTAGGTTAAAACAGTTGAATACAGTGAGCTAGGCAAGGACATAGCCAAACATATAACAAATGTTAAATGTTTTATATGTTATATAAAAGTTATATATTATGCAAAATAGAAAAAATGGTTCTCTTATAATTTCTTCTTTAAAGTAAGTTTTATTTTTCAAATTAACAGTGATATATTTTTTTTCTTTTTGAAAGGGGATTTTGACATTATAGACTTATCTAGAATTACATATTTCTAGAAAGTTTCCAAAACACATTGGATAGCTTTTTTATTTACACAAATTGAACTTTTACATAAATGTCAAACTTTTCAATCTCATCCTTTTTTTAAAATTAAATCTTTATTGTTGAACGTATTATATATGTTCCCCTTTTCCCCCCATTGACCCCTTATAGCCCTCCACCCTCTCCCCTGCCCCAGGCCTTCACCACCCTATAGTCTGTGTCCATGGATTATACATACATGCATACTAGTTCTTTGGTTGATCTCTTCCCACCCACCCATCCTCCCCTGCCTTCCCTCTGAGGTTTGACAGTCTGTTTCATGCTTCTGTGTCTCTGGATCTATTTTTGTTCAACAGTTTATTTTGCTTATGAGATTCCACATATGAGTGAGATTATGTGATACTTGTCTTTCTCTGGCTGGCTTATTTCACTTAGCATAATACTCTCCAGGTCCCTCCATGCTGTCTCAAAGGGAAGAGATCCTTCTTTTTTACTACTGCATAGTATTCCGTGGTGTACTAGTAAATGTACCACAGCTTTTTAATCCACTCAATTGCTGATGGGCACTTGGGCTGTTTCCATATCTTAGCTATTGTAAATTGTGCTGCTATGAACATAGGGGTGCATACATTTTTTTCTGATTTGTGTTTTCATATCTAATTTTTTGAGGAAATTCCATACTGTTTTTCCATAATGGCTGCACCAGTCTGCATTCCCACCAGCAGTGTACTAGGGTTCCCTTGTCTCCACATCATTGCCAGCACTTGTGATTTGTTGATGGTAGCCATTCTGACAGATGTGAGGTGATACCCCATTGTCACTTTAATTTACATGTCTCGGATGATCAGTGATTTTAAGCATTTTTTTCATGTCTCTTGGACATCTGTATGTCCACTTTGGAGAAGAGTCAATTTAAGTCCTTTGCCCATTTTTCAATTGGCTTGTTTTCCTTTTGTTAAGTTGTGTGAGTTCCTAGTTTGGATATTAACCCTTTATCAGATGTATCACTGCCAAATATACTGAGTGGCCAGATTATTATGATCTCTGAATGCATAATAATCTGGCCACTCAGTGTCTTGTGTGTGTATGTGTGTGTGTGTGTGTGTGTGTTGTATATATGAGGGATATATATATGAGGCCTGGTGCATGAATTCGTGCATCGTTGGGGTTCTCCCACACAGTGGGCTCCCTTTTCATTTTGTTGGTTTCTTTTGCTGTGCAAAAGCCTTTACTTTGATGTAGTCCCAATGGCATTTTCACAGATCTATGTTTTCTCCTTAGTTTTCTTTGCCCTAGGAGATGTATCTGCAAACATATTGCTATGAGAGATGCCTGAGGTTTTGCTGCCTGTGATTTCTTCTAGGATAAAGTTTCACTTTTTACATTTAAATCTTTTATCCATTTTGGGTTTATTTTTGTTTATGGTGTAAGTTGGTGGTCTAGCTTCATTTTTTTGCATGTATTTTTTTGCATTATTGAAGAGACTATATTGACCCCATTGTATGCTCTTGCCTCCTTTGTCAAATATTCATTGAACATAATGGTTTGGGTTGATTTCTGGGGTCTCTGTTCAGTTCCATTGATCTATATGTCTGCTCTTGTGCCAGTACCAGGCTGCTTTGATTATAATGGCTTTGTAGTATAATTTGATATCTGGCATTGTGATACCTCCAACTTTGTTCTTCTTTCTCCAAGATTGCTGCGGCTATTCGGGGAGGGGGAGGTCTTTTTTGGTTCCATATAAATTTTTGGAGTATTTGTTCTAGATCTGTGAAATATGCCATTGGTATTTTAATAGGGTTTGCATTGAGTCAGTAGATTGCTATGGGGAGTATGGACGTTTTAATGATGTTAATTCTACCAATCCAGGAACACTTATTTATATCTTCCTCTCTTTTTACAACGTCCTGTTGTTTTCCAAGTAGAAGTCTTTTACCCCTTGGTTAAGTTTATTCCTAGGTATCTTATTGTTTTTGTTGCTATGGTAAATGAGATTGTTTAGTTTCTCTTTCTGAGAATTCATTATTAATGTATAAAAGTGCCATTGATTTGTGGGTGTTAATTTTGTATCTTGCTACATTGCCGAATTCCTTTATTAAAAAATCTAGTAGTTTTTTGGTGGAGTTAGGATTTTCTATGTACAATATCATGTCATCTGCAAATAATGAGTGTTACTTCCTTCTTTCCAATTTGGATACCTTTTATGTTTTCTTCTTATCTGATCACTGTGGCGAACAGGAGTGGTGAAAGTGAACATCCCTGTCTTTTTCCTGTTTTTAGGGGACATGATTTTAGTTTTTGTCCATTGAGTATAATGTTCACTGTAGGTTTGTCATATATGGCCTTTATTATGTTGAGGTATTATCCCTCCATTCCACTTTGCCGAGAGTTTTTATCAAAAATGGGTGGATTTTTTTAATGCTTTTTCTGCATCTATTAACATGATCATGTGATTTTTTTCAATTTGTTTATTTGATGTATCACATTTACTGATTTGCGAATATTGTACCAGCCTTGCATCCCTGGGATAAATCCCACTTGGTCATGGTGTATGATCTCTTTAATATATTGCTGGATCTGATTTGCTAATATTTTGTTGAGGATTTTAGCATCTATGTTCATCAGGGATATCGGCCTGTAATTCTCTTTCTTTGTAATGTCTACCTGGTTTTGGAATTAGGATAATGCTGGCCTCATTAAAAGAGATTGGAAGTGTTCCTTCCTCTTGGATTTTTTTTTTTTTTTTGAATAGTTTCAGGAGGATAGGTGTTAGTTCTTCTTTGGTAAAACTCCCCCATGAAGCCGTCCTCATCTTTTCTTTTCTTTCTTTTTTTTATTAAATATATTTTGATTTTTTACAGGGAGGAAGGGAGAGGGATAGAGAGCTAGAAACATCGATGAGAGAGAAACATCGATCAGCTGCCTCCTGCACACCTCCTACTGGGGATGTGCCCACCACCAAGGTACATGCCCTTGACTGGACTCAAACCTGGGACCCTTCAGTCCACAGGCTGACGCTCTATCCACCGGCCGTCCTCATCTTTTCTTATAAAAACAAAATACGCCATATGATCTCAGGAGATATTCCTATTTTAACTTTTACCTTGGGAAATGTGAAACAGTGGCACCACGTGGCCTATTGGCTGTGGCCAGTTCGCCTGGCTCCCTGTCCTGAATGACCTGTTGGCATTAGGGAAGCAGGAAGGGTCTGTACACATAGAGAACGTTGCCCCTTCCTTGAACTGTCACCGTGTACTTCCCCCCCCCGCCCCGCCCCATTAGACTTTGAGCTTCATTATCTAGATATTCCTGGGGCCTTAAATATCAGCTACAATTACGTGTTTTGTACATTTTAATTGTCAGAATTGCTTATAAGAATAATGCAATGGCTATTTTTGCATATTGCTTATAAGAATAATGCAATGGCTATTTTTGCATATGACTATCAGTTTCTGTTCCTACTTTATATGTCACTGTGATTATTAATTGACACCTAGAAAAATGTTTTATGTGGAAAACGCTTGTGATTGGTTATATAAGAGTTTTCCCACATAAAGTATAATGTGAAAAACTGAACAGTAATGTAAAATTTAAAATGTTAAATAAAATATTGGGTAAAATAGAGGAACATCTGGTACTTTGCAGGCACTAAGAACACTCCAAGTGTCTGTGGTCATTGATGGCTGTGTAGTCGCCCCTCTAAATAGTGGTCAAAGCATCTTGCTTTCCTCTCCACGGGATCAGAGGCCTTTGTTTGGACAATCAGTCCTTGGCAGACAGTCCTATACGACAGAAAGTGATCAGGGTAGGGAGAGAAGTTTATAAGATACTTAGATACCCTAACCCAGTGGTCGGCAAACTCATTCGTCAACAGAGCCAAATATCAACAGTACAACGACTGAAATTTCTTTTGAGAGCCAAATTTTTTAAACTTAAACTTCTTCTAACGCCACTTCTTCAAAATAGACTTGCCCAGGCCGTGGTATTTTGTGGAAGAGCCACACTCAAGGGGCCAAAGAGCTGCATGTGGCTCGCGAGCCGCAGTTTGCCGACCACGGCCCTAACCTTTCTCCTCATTCAGCTCAGCTTAAATACAGTGTGTCTCCTCCCCTGACCGTGGGTCCAGTTCATAACTACCCGAGTTGTGGGAGGACGTGCAGGCAGGCCGTCTGCAGTGAGCAGTATCCTTATGCATCAGACACCGAGGACCTCAGTGCTAGGTGTAGGTGTACCTGTTGCTTCATTAAATCCTGGACCAAAACAGATTGGAGAGTGTTATAAAAAAAATAAAGAGGGTGTGTGTGTGAACATACCTACTGCAATTTCTCATGAACTGGTTTTTTAATTTTTATTTTGATAGATTTTAAACATAGCACAGCAGCTTACCAGCAGGGCCTCGTCTGAGAGCCTGCGTTCCCATCCTTCCCTGTGGTGGGTAAAGCTGAATATTTTAGGCATCTCGCAAGGGGAGCTATGCTTCTCCATCTTTCTATTGTATTCTTTCTCATCACTCAAATACCTCCTTTGCTTTATGGGAGAAATAGACATATCAGCAAGGTGAAGTCAAAAGGAGAAAATTACTTCATAAGTAGAATGTTTCTGTATTTCTCACAATAATTTATCTACATGACTAAACTTTGAGAATATGCCCTGTTCATCTTGGGCCCATTTTAATGGGATTTTAGTTATGCAAAAATCTCCATTTTAAAAATACTCTATCCCTTCGGAGGTAAGTTTGAAGGTTTTGACCCTAAAGAAATCACTAAAAAGGGACTCCATTAAGTATGAGCTGTTCCGTAAAGCAGTAAGTCTGATTCCAAAGGCTACTCCTGTGAAGGTGTACATTCGTTGCCATGGACATGTTCAGTTTTAGTATTTACCAACCTCTAAGTGTCCTGGTTTAAACATATTTTTTATTCTTTTTTGGGGCAGAAGCGCTGTTTACCAGCTCCTATGCTCACAAAACTTCCTTGCCTCACTTCCAAGAAATTGTCACATTATTTAGTCTTTCAAGATCACGAAGGCGGCCCTCTCGGGGGTAATGCACATCACGTGTGCCCTCGCTTTTAAAGAAAAGGAATTATTTTCTGCTTAAAAAATTTTCCACATTTGTCTTTTTCTATCACGATCATGTGCAAAAAGGGTGAGTGGTGAAAAATATCACAAGCCTGTACGCCTGGAAAAAATTAGAAAAGTTTAAATTGACATTTTATCCTTGAGTATGTTAGCTTCCTTTGGGGTGGGGGGGGGGACTCAAGATGAATAGAGACTTGATTTTCTATTTTTAACATATTTACTTTATCGTTTTAAGCAGTGTCTGATTTTTATATGTTCCATTAGTGTTTGGAAATACTGCCCAACCCAATTTCCTTAAATGGAACTTCAGAACATGCCTTGTGCATTTTTCTCATACTTCAGTGTAATTTACTAGCACAGTTGTGGTAAATCTAGATAAGAGTAAGTCTTTAGTAATTTTATCACAATTGTCTGTGGCCCTGTGTATATAATTAGTTTTATTTTCACCTCCAAAATAAATTTTCTCTCTAGGAGACCTAGATCAAAGAAGCATGGGGAAAAGGAACCACATCTAAGTTCATTGTGAGACAGGTTTTCTTCCAGAAACATTACTGTGGGGGAAAACCAAACAAAATTATGGTAGTTGATTACCTGTACGTAAACTTGAGTCTCTTAGTAGGAGTTAGGGAAACAATGCATCTGATTCCACACTGTGATCACTGTTCAGTTTTCCTCTTCTGTTTCTGGTTTTCCTATATCAGTTGGCTACTGACCTTTTGACTACCAATTTTTACAGGCTTATGGCTTTTACTGGTAGGCCCGATGTACATGGTTCAGTATCCTGAATCTGCATCTCTTTCCTAAAATTTTCAGCTGATTATTTAACTCTGCTTAGTCCTCAAGATGTCGAATTCTTAGAAATCCCTAATAGTTTTGGACTACAGTAGTAGGGATTTTAGAAGACGATTGCATGACCTTTACTTCATTGTATGACTTCTTGCTAGGAACCTGTAGACCCTTTCTGATCGGAAAGCCTACTCAACAACCATTGCTATTTTTTTAAGTCTCTTAGTTCCTTAAAATTTTTCTTAAATTCTCATGACACAGAGGTGAGTGAGCCAACAATTTCCTTAGATTTATGGGGAAAAACACAGGGGGAAAGGGATTCAATTACTTAGTTGAAGTCTCATTGTACTAGACTTAAAGGTAAGGTTGGCTTTATGAGGAGGCAAAGAAGCTGGCTACCAACATGGTGTCATTCTAACATGCAAGGAAGGCTCTGTTGTCCTTAGTAAAGCTTCTTCCTCCTGGAATCACTCATGCCTGAAAGTCTGTAATTAGATAATAATTTCTTTGACTAAATGTATTATCCTCTGTGAAATGTAAAATAACACAGAATATCATAGTGGGAAGAAACCTCAATCTAGTACTGGTATATACGAAGCCTTTTCAGAAATAGATGTATTCATTTTTTTTTTTCTTGAAAATAACATTTTATGCAGAGGCAAATAGAAGATACCAGGCATAGTGGTATAGGAGTAAAAGCAAGGGAGTTGAGGGTTTGGGCCCCCAAAAGCAATTCCATTAAGTCACAATTTTGTCTAAGTCCCCAGAATCAAGCAGTTTATCATACTAAATTGGAAGGATTAAAGACCAGGAAATTTACTCATTCATTCTTACCATACCTGCAAAACTTAAGTCATTTTAAATTTATTTCAATGGTGCAGGCCATTTTTCTGTAAATCATGGATACTGTTATCAGTTTCTCCCCAAAACACAATGTTACTTTCAAGGATTTGTTTTCTTCTTTCTCTTTTTTATGCTATAGCTCTAGTAAAACATTTTCTTAAACAAGAATTTTAGCATCTGTCCTCACCACTGAAACAACTACAGGACTTATTTCAGAGCAGGTCAGGGATGAGTTGGGTTTGGTAGGTTACAAAGAAGAGCAGCTGGTAGAGAGCTAAGCTAATTGACAGGAATCTGGTAACAGTGAGGGTGATCTTTGAGGACTAGAGCACCTTGAATTGTACGCTAAGCCTAAGAAAAGCTTTCTGGGCTGGGTAAAGTCAATGAAGACACTGAAGTTCCTTCTAGCTACAGAAATAGAAACAGGCAGTCTTTGTGTCGCTTCAAAACAATTTTTTAAGCACCCAAATGCTGCATTTAGCATGGAGGTAAGATGTTGACCAATCGTCAGAAGATGATTGTCTTAAATCTCTGATCATTCTCTCTACAACTATGCACCAATAATTTAAACTCCACTCACCTTCTGTCTGATTCATTCTCCCAGTAGGCCTCCAGCACAGTCCTTGTTCTGATCATGCAGCGGTGAGCCGTCCCTTGATCAATAATGAACCAGCACCCATCCTGGAGGGGGAGCGCACTGGATCCTCCATCCCAGGGTTTTAAGGGCAGAGATTATAGGGGAGGTTCGGGGAAAGATTTCAACAGCCCAGTGGTTCTCAACCTTTCTAATGCCTCGACCCTTTAATACAGTTCCTCTTTGTTGTGGTGACCCCCAACCATAAGATTATTTTCGTTGCTACTTTATAACTGTAATTTTGCTGTTATGAATCGTAATGTAAATATCTGTTTTCCGATAGGCGACCCTGCTGTAGAGCCTAAGGCCATCGGAAAACACAGATACTTACCTTACGATTCATTAACAGTAGCAAAATTTCAGTTATGAAGTAGCAACGAAAATAATTTTATGGGTGGGCGTCACCACAACATGAGGAACTGTATTAAAGGGTCGCGGCATTAGAAAGGTTGAGAACCACTGCTAGCCCGTTCAGTAGCTTTCCTGGTGCGTCCATTCAGAGTTTTGGTCTCCACTGATGGACTGGCCGGCACTAGGGCAGGGGGTCACTATTCAATGCAGCTGGTCCTGCTGCTTATCTGGTCCTGGAGCTGAAATACAACTGAGGCCTCGATGTTCTCTCTAGGGAGGAGAGGTCAGGGGGTCCCAACGGCGATATGCTAGGGAAGGAAAAGCCCAGGTCCCACCCTATAATTGGTTGTCCTTGTTAGGCACCTGGGGCTTTCCATCCTGGTGACCTTCTGTACCTGGCCCATCATCCTTGCTCTTCTTCATGTCTGTAACTGCCTGCGACACAACCAACTGAGCCACCAGGACAAGTGGGTGCAACCATTTTTTAATACAAAAAGCGAAGCCTGAAGAAGCATTGTGTTGGGGCAAGGGGTTGATAAAGTTGAGCCTTAATATCTCCCATTCCTGTCAAGTACTCTGTTAGCCAAGCCGTGGGCATGGTAACGAGGAGCTTGCCCTGCCCCCTGACAAAGGAATCATCGCAACCATGCCCAGTCCTCACCACGAGCGGCTGTCATCCCACTGCCGCTGGTGTCTGGGTCTTCATGGTCATTTACACCTGCTGTTAAATTAGCTTATCACCTTCTTTATTCAGTGTAAATGCACTTGTCCACTGGAACTTAGGCAGATGGACTTCATGGAAATTTTTTTATTTTTTAAAATTTCTTTTTTGATTAAGGTATTACATATGTGTCCTTATCCCCCGCCTTGGAATTTGATAGCTAATTTTTTGTGAACATGGTAATTATCAGCCTGTTTGAGTGAAGGAGAGTGGGTCTGCCTTCCCAGGGGTAGAATAAAAATTGGTTAAAATGAATGAGTAGAAATCTTGCAAAGTTTACCAATATGGAGATGTTCTTTTTCTCACCTTCCATCTTTCATACTATGAGAGAGCCTTTGTTTTCTGGGTCCAATGTTGCTAAACGATGCAGATGTCATTCCTTGAGTTACGGTGGGGGTTAAAACGAATATAAGAATTACGACAATCTCAGGACAGCTGGTGCAGGCAAATTTCCGAGTGTGCGTAATAGATCTTTGGGGATGTGGCCACGGCCGCCGCAGCTGAGTTCTGTTTGGGGTTAAGCGTCAGTCTTCCTGTGACTCCATGCACTGACGGCGTCATCTCTTTGTTGTCGTTTTCAGCTTTAACGCCTCCCGGTGCAGGCATGCTTGGGTTTCCCACTTCAGCAACTTCGTCTCCTGCCCTGTCTCTCAGCAGTGCCCCCACCAAACCGTTGCTGCAGACTTTACCACCTCCACCACCTCCTCCTCCTCCATCCTCTCTGTCAGCACAGCAGACCGAGCCGCAGAACAAAGAATCTGAGAAAAAGCAAAGTAAGCCAAACAAGGTCAAAAAAATCAAAGAG